>NC_083579.1:175482-462982 GCF_027579695.1 Neoarius graeffei | reverse complement strand
TCAGGACAACAAATGCACGAAAAGCCCCGGGTCCTGATAACATTCCTGGTCGTGTCCTGAGAGACTGTGCCGAGGAGCTCACAGATGTCTTTACAGACATCAACATCTCGTTGAGCCAGGCTGTTGTCCCCACGTGCCTCAAAACCACCACCATCATCCTGGTCCCGAAGAAGCCGTCTCCCTCCTGCTTCAATGACTACCGCCCTGTCGCACTCACTCCCATCTTCATGAAGTGCTTCAAGTGGCTAGTCATGCGGTATATCAAGTCTGCCCTCCCCCCCGCCCTGGACCCTTTTCAGTTTGCATATCAGTCCAACCGTTCGACCGATGATGCCATCTCCACTGCCCTCCACTCAGCCCTCACCCACCTGGAGACAAAAGACTCGTATGTCAGAATGCTGTTCATAGACTTTAGCTCAGCATTCAACACAATCATTCCTCAGCAGCTCATTCATAAACTGGACCAGCTGAGACTAAACACCTCCCTGTGCAACTGGCTGCTGGACTTCCTGACAAGACAGTCTTTCTTCTCCAACATCATCAACAGGAATATGAACAATGCCCGTGTGCTATTTTCAACAGTAGAGAAGCTAACTAATCCCCCACCACTATTAGCACCTGAACTTCTCTCAGTTAATAAATGCAATGAGTTTGCATCCTTCTTCAAAGGTAAAATTGATAAAATACGGCAGAATATTGCTCATAATATATCTCAGTTGCAAATAACTGAAAAACTGCAATCACCAGTGACACAGACAGACAATTTCAACACAATGTCAGAATTTTGTTTGATTGATTGAGACTCTTGAAAAAACTGTACAAAATCTCAGTTCCTCAACATCTGAATTGGACATTCTGCCCACCAACTTTAAGTCTGTTCTTCACCTTATAATTACAGATGTGCTTCAGATCATAAATACGTCCCTAGAGACTGGCATTGTTCCTGCGTCCCTGAAAAAAGCCGTTGTAAAGCCCCTACTTGAAAAGAATAATCTAGATGCTTCAGTATTTAACAACTACAGGCCAATATCAAATCTACCATTCATCGGGAAAATCCTTGAAAAAATTGTCTTCAATCAATTAACTGCCTTCTTGATATCAAACAGCTGTTTTGATAACTTTCAGTTAGGATTTCGTGCCAATCATAGCACTGAAACAGCGCTGATTAAAGTTATAAATGACATATGTCTTAATACTGATGCAGGCAAAACATCGGTCCTGGTGTTACTGGACCTCAGTGCAGCTTTTGATACTGTTGATCACAACATACTGCTATATCGACTTGAACACTGGGTTGGATTGACTGGTAAAGTTATCAATTGGTTAAAATCATACTTAGAAGTTTCTTTGTTACCATGGGAAATTGTACCTCAACATCAATGTCCTTGACCTGTGGTGTCCCCCAGGGGTCGATCCTTGGACCATTACTATTCAACCTTTATATGCTCCCACTTGGACAAATTATCAAGAACAACTCAATTTTGTATCACTGCTATGCAGATGACACCCAAATTTATTTTGCTCTATCACCTAATGATTATGCCCCCCTTGAATGTCTCTACCAGTGTATCGACCAAATCAACAACTGGATGTCACAAAATTTTCTCCAGCTGAACACAGATAAAACAGAAGTAATTCTATTTGGGGAAAAAAGATGAAAGACTCAGGATTACCATTATTCTTGACACAAATGGGATTAAAACAAAAGATATGGTTAAAAATCTTGGTGTTTTCATTGACAGCGAGCTAAACTTTGACAGTCACATGAAAGCAATCACTAAATCGTCATTTTATCACCTAAAAAACGTTTCCAAACTAAGAGGACTTGTGTCAAAAAATGATCTGGAAAAACTTATACATGCCTTCACCTCTAGTAGGATTGATTACTGCAATGGCCTTTTCACAGGCCTGCCAAAAAAGACCATCAAACGACTTCAGCTGGTACAAAATTAAGCGGCTAGGGTTCTCACACGAACAAAAAGAACAGAGCACATTACTCCAATTCTAAGGTCCCTTCACTGGCTTCCAGTAAGCTACAGAATTGACTTTAAAGCATTGCTGCTGGTGTATAAATCTCTAAATGGTACAGGGCCCAATTACCTTTCTGATATGTTGCAGTGGCCTAACCCAATCAGATCTACCAGATCGCAGCAGCAAAATTTACTGGTAAAACCTGTTGTTAAAACAAAGTGTGGTGAAGCAGCTTTTAGCTACTATGCAGTACAGCTATGGAACCAACTGCCAGAGGACATCAAAAATGCTCCTGCTGTTGGCAGCTTCAAATCTAGATTAAAGACCAAGCTGTTTTCAGATGCTTTCTGCTAATTGATAAATATCATCATCTTTACATGTTTTAAACTTTACTTAACTTTTATTCCATTTTATTCTGCTGTTTTTACTGAACTTTCTATCTTCTTCCCCCTTTATTTTATGTAATTTTATTTTCTATTGTTTACTGTTTTGCTTTTACCTCTGTAAAGCACATTGAACTGCCACTGTGTATGAAATGCGCTATATAAATAAACTTGCCTTGCCTTGCATGATGGGGAGACCACAGACTGTACGGGTTGGCAGCAACTCCTCCAGCACCATCACATTGAACACGGGGCCCCCCAAGGATGTGTGCTAAGCCCCCTCCTCTTCACGCTGCTGACCCACGACTGCACACCAACATCCAACTCTAATCTCTTCATTAAGTTTGCGGATGACACAACTGTGGTGGGTCTCATCAACAATGGCGATGAGACAATCTACAGGAGTGAGGTGAGCCGCTTGGCCATGTGGTGCAAGGACAACAATCTCCGTCTGAACGTGGAGAAGACGAAGGAGATTGTTGTGGACTTCAGGAGAGAGCACACCCAGCATGCTCCACTATCTATCGATGGTGCTGCAGTGGAGAGGGTGAGCAGCACCAAGTTTCTGGGTGTGCACATCTCTGAAGACCTGTCCTGGAGCAACAACACCGCATCACTGGCCAAAAAAGCCCAACAGCGTCTGTACTTCCTCCGCAAACTGAGGAGAGCAAGAGCCCCGGCCCCCATCATGCACACTTTCTACAGAAGCACCATCGAGAACATCCTGACCAGCTGCATCACCGTGTGGTATGGCGCCAGCACCGTGTCCTGCTGCAAGACTCTGCAGCGCATCGTGAGAGCAGCTGAGAGGATCATTGGTATCTCTCTCCCTTCTCTAATGGATATTTATAACTCCCGCCTCACCCGCAAAGCCATCAGAATTGCAGGTGACCCCACCCACCCATCTCACAACCTCTTCAGTCTGCTGCCATCGGGGAGGAGACTGCGGAGTTTCCGGGCCAAAACCAGCAGGCTCAAGAACGGTTTCTTTCACCAGGTGGTCAGGAGGCTCAACTCCCTCCCTGTTCTGCCCTTCCTCCCCCCTCTGCCCCCTGCCACAGATTCTGCTCATACACCCCCCTGCCCCCCCTTCAGCATCTGACATGTCATCCTCACAGTTTCCCCCCCAAACACACACACACACACACACACACACACATCTCATCGTTCATTAACACACTGAACTCAGGGGCCGCACATCTCACTTTACCTCGCTCATTTGCACTATTCCGCACTACCTCACCTTAACAGCTGCTAGTTTGTTTATACTGCTTATTTCATGTTTACCTGCTATACCTCAAGTGCCCTTGACTGTTTGTTTATTTGCACCAATTTGTGTGTGTGTGTGTGTGTGTGTGTGTGTGTGTGTGTGTGTGTTTAGTCTATGTCTAGTTTTAGCTAGTGTTTATACTGTTTATATTGTCTGTTTGAGTGTTTAGTCTATGTCTAGTTTTTATCTAGTGTTTATACTGTTTATATTGTCTGAGTGTTTAGTCTATGTCTAGTTCTTATCTAGAGTGTTTATACTGTTTATATTGTTTGTTTTTTCAATTATTCTATTTTTATTTTTATTTATTGCATTGCCTGTTTGCACCGTGGGTCAGAGAGGACTGTAATTTCATCTGTGCTGTATGTCGAGCATGTATAGCATATTTGACAATAAACTTGACTTGACTTGAACCTTTGTCCCAGTCTCAAACCTCTGGCTGACTCAAACAGGTTTTCCTCCAGAATTGCCATGTATTTAGTGCCATCCATCTTTCCTTCAGTCCTGACCAGCTTTCGTGTCCCCGCAGATGAAAAACATCTCCACAGCATGATGCTGCCACCACCATGCTTCACTGTAGGAATGGTGTTCTCAGGGTGTTGTGTTTGCGCAACACATGGCATTTCCCATGATGGCCAAAAAGATCAATTTTAGTCTCATTTGACCAGAGAGTCTTCTTCCATGTGTTTGGGGAGTCTGCCACATGCTGTTGGGCAAACTACAAATGTTTTCTTAAGCAGTGGCTTTTTTTTTCTGGCCACTCTTCCATAAAGCCCCACTCTGTGGAGTGAATGGCTTAAAGTGGTCCTATGGACAGATACTCCCATCTCCGCTGTGGATCTTTGCAGCTCCTTCAGTGTTATCTTTTGGTGTCTTTGTTGCATCTCTGCTTAAAGCCTTCCTTGCCCAGTCTGTGAGTTTTGGTGGGCAGGGCCTTTTCATGTTAGGTTTTTAGTGGTGCCATATTCTTTCAGTTTTGCTATAATGGAATTAATGTTGCTCCATGGGATATTCAAAGTTTGGGATTTGTTTTATAACTCAACCCTGATCTATACTTCTCCACAACTTTGTCTCTGACCTGTTTGGAGGCTCCTTGGTTTTCATGTTGCTTGCTCAGTAATGTTGCAGAGTCAGGGTCCTTCCAGAACAGGTTGATTTCTACAGACATCATGTGACTGATCATATGACACTTTGCACACAGGTGGATCTTAATCAACTGATTGTGACTTATGACGTGAATTGGTTGGATCAGCTCTTATTTAGGGGTTTCATACGAAAGGGGGTGAATACCTATGCACACTCCAGATTTCTGTTTTTTTCATCTTAATTATTGTTTGTGTCACAATAAACAATGTGCACCTTTACAGTGGTCGGCATGTTGTGTAAATCAAATGGTGCTAAACCCCCCCCCCCCAAAAAAAATCCATTTTAATTCCAGCTTGTAATGCAACAAAACAGGACAAACACCAAGGGGGATGAATACTTTTGCAAGACACTGTACAAAATTTCTTGCGTCTGGCTTGATAAATGAGGCCCTTGACCTCTTAATTTAAGACAAATCTTTGAATCTGGATCAGTCATATACCCAGGACCAGAGCTATACTGAGCTAAACCAACATTGTCATAATATTTATTTACTGTAAGTGTTTACAGGTGCTGGTCATATAATTTGAATATCATGAAAAAGTTGATTTATTTCAGTAATTCCATTCAAGAAGTGAAACTTGTATATTCATTCATTACACACAAACTGATATATTTCAAATGTTTATTTCTTTTAATTTTGATGATTATAACTGACAACTAATGAAAATCCCAAATTCAGTATCTCAGAAAATTAGAATATTACTTAAGACCAATACAAAAAAAGGATTTTTAGAAATGTTGGCACACTGAAAAGTATGAACATGAAAAGTATGAGTATGTACAGCACTCAATACTTAGTTGGGGCTCCTTTTGCCTGAATTACTGCAGCAGTGCGGCGTGGCATGGAGTCGATCAGTCTGTGGCACTGCTCAGGTGTTATGAGAGCCCAGGTTGCTCTGATAGTGGCCTTCAGCTCTTCTGCATTGTTGGGTCTGGCGTATCGCATCTTCCTCTTCACAATACTCCATAGATTTTCTATGGGGTTAAGGTCAAGCGAGTTTGCTGGCCAATTAAGAACAGGGATACCATGGTCCTTAAACCAGGTACTGGTAGCTTTGGCACTGTGTGCAGGTTCCAGGTCCTGTTGGAAAATGAAATCTGCATCTCCATAAAGTTGGTCAGCAGCAGGAAGCATGAAGTGCTCTAAAACTTCCTGGTAGACAGCTGCATTGACCTTGGACCTCAGAAAACACAGTGGACCAACACCAGCAGATGACATGGCACCCCAAACCATCACTGACTGTGGAAACTTTACACTGGACCTCAAGCAACGTGGATTCTGTGCCTCTCCTCTCTTCCTCCAGCTTCTGGGACCTTGATTTCCAAAGGAAATGCAAAATTTACTTTCATCAGAGAACATAATTTTGGACCACTCAGCAGCAGTCCAGTCCTTTTTGTCTTTAGCCCAGGCGAGACGCTTCTAACGCTGTCTCTTGTTCAAGAGTGGCTTGACACAAGGAATGCGACAGCTGAAACCCGTGTCTTGTATACGTCTGTCCGTGGTGGTTCTTGAAGCACTGACTCCAGCTGCAGTCCACTCTTTGTGAATCTCCCCCACATTTTTGAATGGGTTTTGTTTCACAGTCCTCTCCAGGGTGCGGTTATCCCTATTGCTTGTACACTTTTTTCTACCACATCTTTTCCTTCCTTTCGCCTCTCTATTCATGTGCTTGGACACAGAGCTCTGTGAACAGCCAGCCTCTTTAGCAATGACCTTTTGTGTCTTGCCCTCCTTGTGCAAGGTGTCAATGGTCGTCTTTTGGACAACTGTCAAGTCAGCAGTCTTCCCCATGATTGTGTCGCCTACAGAACGAGACTGAGAGACCATTTAAAGGCCTTTGCAGGTGTTTTGAGTTAATTAGCTGATTAGAGTGTGGCACCAGGTGTGTTCAATATTGAACCTTTTCACAATATTCAAATTTTCTGAGATACTGAATTTGGGGTTTTCATTAGTTGTCAGTTATAATCATCAAAATTAAAAGAAATAAACACTTGAAATATATCAGTCTGTGTGTAATGAATGAATATACGTAATATACAAGTTTCACTTTTTGAATGGAATTACTGAAATAAATCAACTTTTTCATGATATTCTAATTATATGACCAGCACCTGTTTTTATGCAAAATATATGTGAATTTTTGTACAAAACACATTTAATGACAGAACTGACATTAAAGTTGTGCATTTTTGTATCTCTGTTTAGAGGCCAAAACACAAGGGACAACAGACCTCCTAAGTGACCCACATCTGGCGGGTCAGACCCGCAAAATGATATCCAAACCAGCTGACCCGCCAAGACATGAAAAATCCCGCATCAGAAAAATCTAAAGAGTAATGTCAATGATCTGTCAGTATTTATAGCGGAATGAAGCTCCATACTTAAGAGAATATGGTAATACGTCAACCCGATTTTTGATGGCTTTTGCAACCACAGGGAACCCGATTGTAAGTGCAAGGCAACATATCTCATAAATGCTTGACCACCAGAGAATGAAATTTGTATTTTTATTTACATAAGATGTATGGGTTTTTATTCAGCAGTTATTTTTAATTTGCTTTTTAAAAAAATAAAGTGGGATTATTTACTAACATATATTTTACATTCATCAGGAGCTCCGCTTTTAGGCAGTGCCTAAATATATACACCGATCAGCCATAACATTATGACCACTGACAGGTGAAGTGAATAACATTGTTTATCTCATTACGTGGTGGCACCTGTCGAGAGGTGGGATATATTAGGCAGCAAGAGAACAGTCACTTCTTGAAGTTGATGTGTTTAGAAGCAGGAAAATTGGGTGAGCGTAAGGATCTGAGTGACTTTGACAAGGGTCAGATTGTGATGGTGAGATGACTGGGCCTGAGCATCAACAAAATGGCACATCTTGTGGGGTGTTCCCGGTATGCAGTGGTTAGTACTTACCAAAAGTGGTCCAAGGATCCAAAGGACAACCTGTGAACCGGTGGCAGGGTCATGGGTGTTGAAGGCTTATTGATTCGAATGGGGCATGAAGGCTAGCCCATATGGTCCAGTCCCACAGAAGAGCTACTGTAGCACAAACTGCTGAAAAGGTTAATGCTGACACCTTTCTGTTTTAGCCAGAATTCTACATACATGTATGTATGGTATGTATGTATGTATGTATGTATGTATGTATGTATGTACTAGTGCATCTCAAAAAATTAGAATACCATGAAAAAGTACCTTTTTTTCATAATTTAATTCAAAAAGGTAAACTTTCATTTAGTCGATATTCATTACATGTAAAATGAAATATTTAAAGCCTTTTTTGTTTTAATTTTGATGATTATGGCTTATAGCTCATGAAAATCAGAAATCCAGTATCTCAAATTATTAGAATATTCCCTAAGATCAATCAAAAAAAGGATTTACAATACAGAAATGTCCAACTTCTGAAAAGTATATTCATTTATACACTCAGTACTTGGTTGGGGCTCCTTTACCATGAATTACTGTATCAATGTGGTGTGGCATGGAGGTGATCAGTCTGTGGCACTGCTGAGGTGTTATTGAAGCCCAGGTTGTTTTGATAGTGGCCTTCAGCGTATCTGTATTTTTGGGTCGGGTGTTTCTCATCTTCCTCTTGACAATACCCCATAGATTCTCTATGGGGTTCAGGTCAGGCAAGTTGGCTGGCCAATCAAACACAGTAATATCATGGTCAGCAAACCATTTGGTAGTAGTTTTGGCACTGTGGGTAGGTGCTAAGTCCTGCTGGAAAAGGAAATCAGCATCTCCAAAAAGCTTGTCAGCAGATGGAAGCATGAAGTGCTCTAAAATCTCCTGGTAGATGGCTGTGTTGACTTTGGACTTGATAAAATACAGTGGATCAACACCAGCAGATGACATGGCACCCCAAATCATCACAGACTGTGGAAACTTCACACTGGGCTTCAAACACCTTGGATTCTGTGCCTCTCCACTCTTCCTCCAGACTCTAGAACCGTGATTTCCAAATTAAATGCAAAATGTACTTTCATCTGAAAAGAGGACTTTGGAACACTGAGCAACAGTCCATTTCTTTCTCTCCTTAGCCCAGATAAGACACTTCTGACATTGTCTCTGGCTCAGGAGTAGCTTGATATTAGGAATGCGAAAGTTGTATCCCCTTTCTTGAAGATGTCTGTTCGTGATGGGTCTTGATACACTGACACCAGCCTCAGTCCACTCCTTGTGAAGCTCTCCCAAGTTCTTGAATCAACTTTTCTTGACAATCCTCTCAAGACTGCGGCCATCCCTGTTGCTTGTGTACCTTTTCCAGCCACCCTTTTGTGGCTTACCCTCCTTGTGGAGGGCATCAGTGATCATCTTCTGGACAACAGTCAAGTCAGCAGTCTTTCCCATGATTGTGGTTGTGTGTACTGAACTAGACCGAGAGATGCACTGTGTTCATACTGTTTTACTCAAACTCGAAATGAAATATTCTAATATTTTGAGATTTTTTTTTTGTTTTTGTACTGTATGCCATACTGATTAAAATTAAAATAGAAAAATGCTTGAAACATTTTAGTTTGTGTAATGAGTCTATAATGTATAACATTTTCACTTTCTTAAATAACTGATGGAAAATATTGAACTTTTTCACAATATTCTAATTTTTTGAGATGCACTAGTGTAGGTGCAGTTTTTTCAATTTTCGTTTTATGACCAGTTCCTTGGGGCGGCACGGTGGTGTAGTGGTTAGCGCTGTCGCCTCACAGCAAGAAGGTCCTGGGTTCGAGCCCCGGGGCCGGCGAGGGCCTTTCTGTGTGGAGTTTGCATGTTCTCCCCGTGTCCGCGTGGGTTTCCTCCGGGTGCTCCGGTTTCCCCCACAGTCCAAAGACATGCAGGTTAGGTTAACCGGTGACTCTAAATTGACCGTAGGTGTGAATGGTTGTCTGTGTCTATGTGTCAGCCCTGTGATGACCTGGCGACTTGTCCAGGGTGTACCCTGCCTTTTGCCCGTAGTCAGCTGGGATAGGCTCCAGCTTGCCTGCGACCCTGTAGAACAGGATAAAGCGGCTACAGATAATGAGATGAGATGAGATGAGACCAGTTCCTTGAGCTTTAAGTCAATGACACGAGACTTCTTAAAAGTTTAAACTGTTTACTAAATCAAAAGGTTCAAATTACAAGCATAAAATTGATAAAGTATCTAACTATACAGGAGATGGCTGATTTCCGTGTAGTCACGGTCAAAGACTGCTGCGCTCTGACCTTCTGCGTCACTCTCACTGCTTAATGCTTCGGTAGAGTGATGTCATATGTACGCTAAAATAATTAAGCAATATTAAACTTACCAATTAACATTACTAAAAAGCAACAGTCAGTTCTTTCAAATATTCAAATTAACATTATACATGACAAAAATTAAACTATTATTCACTAATTTACATAATGGCTCTAACACGCCCGGCCCCTAATTGTGTAGGCATGGGGTGGCTACATCAATTACTCAATCAAATAGAGCCATTCAAATTCTTAGTCAAATACTAAACATATTCTAAGTTTTCAACTCTCAACATTAACTGTGATTCATCAATTATTCTAACCGTCCTTAATGTCCATTTAAACTGTTTCCTGCAACAAACATAACTTGGATACAGGCCTTTCCAGGACGCTGCTCTTCGTCTGCACTTGAACACTCCGAACATTGCCTCTGGAATCTGGCATTGTCTTGATGATGCAGCCTATCATCCATGAGCTTCGTGGACCTGAAGGATCCACAATCAGAACAATGTCGTTCACTGCAAAGTTTCTTTCCATCTTGGACCAGCGCTGACGTTCTTGCAGCAGGGGTAAGTACTCTGTGGTCCATCTGTACCAGAACAGGTCAGACAGGTACTGAATTTGTCTCCAGCGTCTCCTCCCATACACATCACTCTTCTCAAAGATCCCTGGGTATATTGCAGGCTTTACTTTCATCAGCAGTAGATGATTTGGAGTGAGTGGTTCGAGGTCATTTTGATCTTCTGACAACTTTGTTAACGGTCTGCTGTTGATTATGGACTCTACTTCACACAACAGTGTATGCAAGCCATCATCATCCAAAACTTGTTGCTTCAGCAGAGCTGCTAGCACCTTCCTTACTGTCCTAATCTGGCGTTCCCAGATACCTCCTTGGTGTGAGGCACCAGGCGGATTAAAGTTCCACTCAATTCCTCCTTTTAACATTTCTTCTTTGACCTTTGAGTCATTGATGTTCTGTATAGCTTCATGCAACTCTCTTTCTGCTCCAATGAAATTTGTTCCATTGTCCGATCTGATAACAGACAACTGCCCTCTTCTACTGATGAAGCGGCGCAATGCATTGATGCACGCATCGGTATCCAGAGAGTGCGCAACCTCTATATGAACAGCTCTCATGGTCAAACAAGTAAACAAAACGCCATATCTCTTCACCATGGCTCGGCCTCTTTTTACTTGAAATGGCCCAAAGTAGTCAACACCAGTGAACATAAAAGGTGGGTTGTCTGGTGTCAGTCTTTCCACTGGCAAATCTGCCATCTTTTGCTCGCCAGTCCTTGCATAGAGCTTGCGACAGGTGTAGCAATCTGATAGCATCTTTCTTATTCTATTAATTCTAATTCTATTTGGAAAAAAAGATGAAAGACTCAAGATTACCACTATTCTTGACACAAAAGGGATGAAAATTAAAGAAATGGTTAAAAATCTTGGTGTTTTCATTGACAGCGAGCTAAACTTTGACAGTCACATGAAAGCAATCACTAAAACGGCATTTTATCACCTAAAAAACATTTCCAGACTAAGAGGACTTATGTCAAAAAATGATCTGGAAAAACTAATACATGCCTTCATCTCTAGTAGGGTTGATTACTGCAATGGCCTTTTCACAGGCCTGCCAAAAAAGACCATCAAACGACTTCAGCTGGTTCAAAATGCAGCGGCGAGGGTTCTCACACGAACAAAAAGAACAGAGCACATTACTCCAATTCTAAGGTCCCTTCACTGGCTTCCAGTAAGCTACAGAATTGACTTTAAAGTATTGCTGCTGGTATACAAATCTCTAAATGGTACAGGGCCCAATTACCTCTCTGATATGTTGCAGCGGCCTAACCCAATCAGATCTACCAGATCAAAACAGAAAAATTTACTATTAAAACCAGTTGTTAAAACAAAGTATGGTGAAGCAGCTTTTAGCTACTATGCAGTGCAGCTATGGAACCAACTGCCAGAGGACATTAAAAATGCTCCTGCTGTTGGCAGCTTCAAATCTAGGTTAAAGACCAAGCTGTTTTCAGATGCTTTCTGTTAAATAATTAATATTGTCTTCTTATAATCTTTACTTTCTCTGCATGTTTTAAATTTACTTTAATTTTAACTTTATTCTATTTTATTCTTTATTCTATTCTGCTGGTTTCTTTTTTTCTCCTCCTATTTCTACTTCATTTTTTAATTTTATTTCTACTATTGTTTAATTCTTATTATTTTCTTTTAATTCTTTTAATTCTTTTAATTAATTGTTTTAGAATAAAAATAAAATTATTTTATGTAATTTTATTTCTCTATTGTTTACTGTTTTTGTTTTTACTTCTGTAAAGCACATTGAACTGCCATTGTGTATGAAATGTGCTATATAAATAAACTTGCCTTGCCTTGCCTTATGGCAGAATTGGCATGCGGGATCCAATACTTCTGCCTGAGCCTTGCCAACACATGACTCCGTCCACAGTGTCCAACCTGATGGTGAGTATGTTTGAGAATAAGTGTGGAAATCTTGGTCTTTGTGCAGGATAGCCGGATGCTTAGTCTCCTCTGGCATCGCTGCCCTACACAACCTTCCTCCAACTCTCAACACTCCTTCATCAAGGTACAGATCCAGCTTGTATATATGGCTGCTCTTTGTAACTTGGTTCTTTCCTTGTAGCAGAGTCTTGATCTCTTCTCCATATTTCAGCTGTTGACTGTAGCGAATCAAATCATGTTCAGCATTTGTCAAATCCACCACACTGATTGTGAAGTTTTTCAGGCTCTCCTTGTATTTCTTCATTTCTTGAGCTATAGCGCTATGCTGTCCATTCTGTTTGTTATCTGATGCACTGCTGGTCTTTTGCAGTTCTGCTCTTTTGTGGCTCAAGTCCAGCAGGATCCTTTTGAGATGGGTGAGCCAAGCTACTGCCTTCTTTAAGTGGTGCCAATCAGAATAGTAAGCAATGAGCTTGCTCAAAGCATATTCATCTTCTTCAATTCTGACGACACAAGATACAGCATTTCCTTTGATGTCTAGATCATCTTCTGGCAAAGAACTTGATCGCTCTGTCCTGACAGGCCATTCCTCGCATGGTCTCAACAGGAACGAAGGTCCTTCAATCCAGTTCTCGCATCTCATAAGGCTTTCTGCCGTCAGACCTCTTGAGACATAGTCTGTGGGATTCTCTGATGAATTCATGAACCTCCACTGTGACGGCTTGGAGGCCTCTCTTATCAGTGACACTCGGTTTGCTACGAACGTCTTGTATCGAGCAGCATCATTTTCGATGTATTTCAAGACCGTTGTACTGTCCGTCCAGAACAACGACTCATCCAGCTGCATGTCCAGTTCCTGCTTCAGCATTCGGTCCATCTTAACTGCCACAGTTGCAGCTGTAAGTTCCATTCTGGGTACGGTTACTTGTTTGAGTGGTGCCACTCTGGACTTGGCCATTACAAATGAACAGGACTTCTGATCATGCTCATTGGTCAACACAAGGTAGGTCACTGTCCCATAACTGTCCTCGCTGGCGTCCGAAAAATTATGCAACTGTGCTGTCTTGACAGGTCCAAAGTTAGCAGGCTTGAAACATCTCTTGACTCTAAAGCTGGAAAGCTTCTGAAGATCAACTGTCCATCTTGTCCATCGTTTCAGGTGGTTTTCTGTGATCTCCTCATCCCATCCTGTCCTGTCTTTACAGAGGTCTCTCAGGAGCAGTTTTGCTGGCAATACAAATGGTGCCAAGAATCCAAGGGGATCATATACAGAGCCAACTACTGACAAGATTCCTCTTCTTGTAGGGGGTTTGTTCTGCACATTGACATTGAAGGAGAATGTGTCAGTCTCAGTGCACCAAGTCACTCCTAAGGCTCGTTCTATAGGTAACTCACTGTCCAAATCCAGAGTCTTGGCTTCTGTGGCTCGTTCTTGCTCAGGAACAGATGACAGAAAGGCTCTTGAGTTACTCATCCACTTCGTCAAGTTAAATCCCCCCTTGTTACAGAGAGATTTCAGATCCCTGGCCAATGTGATCACTTCTTCCTCTGTTTCCACTGAAGTCAGGCAATCATCCACATAAAAACTATTCAGGAGTGTCTGAGCTGTCTTCTCTGTTTTCTCATCTTGTTGATCCTCCACTATTCTTCGAAGAGCAAAGCATGAGCAGCTTGGCAAAGAGGTAGCACCAAATATGTGGACACACATCCGGTAATCAACTGCCTCGTCTTCCAGACTGCCTTCAGGCCACCACAAAAATCGTAAGAGCTCTGTATCCTTCTCTTGAACTCGGACCTGATAAAACATTGATTCAATGTCAGCCATGATGGTAACTGGCTGTTTGCGAAACCTGTTCAGCACTCCAAGAAAAGCGTTAGTGAGGTTGGGCCCTTGTAGTAACTGACCATTCAGGGAAAATCCTTGGTAGGACACATTGCAGTCGAACACCACTCTTATCTTATTCTTCTTGGGGTGGTAAACCCCGTGGTGAGGGATATACCACACCCTTCTGTCTGGCTGCAACTCATCCTCTGGTACTCTTTCAGCATATTCCTTGTCAAGCATGCTGTCCATGAATTGTGTGTAATCACTGTGAAACTGAGGATTTCTTGTGAGTTTCCTTTTCAAGCCTAACAGCCTCTGCATTGCTATGCAGCTGTTGTCTGGCACCTGAATCTTCTCATCTTTCAATGGCAATCCTATGTGGTAATGACCATCTCTGAACTGTAAGGACTTAGTCACTGATCGCATGAATTGGTGATCTTCCTGAGACATTTCTGTCTTATCCTCATATCTTTTTTTCAGGAAAGTCGGTATTGAACTGCTGAACTAGCAAGTCCTCAATGGTCTCCACTGATATGCGATTCGCTATGCAGCTTTGCAGAGTGTCGGGATTCAAACTTGTGCTGTCTTGTTTTGGGCCATTCACGATCCAGCCTAGCACTGTCTGCACCGCATATGGTCCATCATCTCTGCTGTTCAGCACTTTCCATGGTTCCATTGCTTTCTAGGCATTCACACCTATCAACAGTCCAACATCTGCTTCAAGTTGTGGTAGATGTACTTCGGACAGATAAGGCCACTTACTTAGATCTTGTTGCTTAGGAATGTTACCTTCCTTCACAGGAATATGTTGCTGTGTCAACACCCTTGGCAGATCAATGTATGTGGTTCCTTCTACTGCACACACTTCTAAATCTGTTAAGACATGTCCTTGTGTCTTCTTTTGCTGTCCCATGGTACACAGTAAGAAGTCTGTCTTCTTGCCTCTGACATTAAGTTTGTGCATCAGATCCTCTGTACAGAAAGTAGTGGTGCTGCCAGGGTTTAAAAATGCATATGTCTCCACAGTCTTGTCACTTTTCTTTGACTTCACCTTGACAGGTACGACTGACAATATGCATTCGCTGTCACCGGCCCCAGTAGAGCCACAAGTTTCTTGTTCCAGTGACAGAAGAGCATTCGATTCTGTAGGACTGCTTGCATTATAATTCCCATTAGCACTACCATTTTCCATTGTCTTATGCAGTATTGTCGGATGTTTGAAAGCACATTCTGCACACGTCAGTCTTTTCTTACAATCTTTACTTAGGTGTCCTTTGTTCAGACATCCATAGCAAATTCCTTTGCTTTTCAGGAACTGTATTCTTTCGGAATGCTCCTGTTCCTTAATCTTTTCACATGAGCTGAGCGTGTGTGCCTTCCCACAATACAAACAAGTCTTTTCTGTGGTGTCAGTGGTCATATTATGCTGTACCTTTTCCTTAACAGGCTGTGTGCTGTCCTTCATAATAGGGGAAACACCTGTAGCAAAGTTAGCACCTTTCATATTCTTCTTAGCACTTTTTGCAACTGGCTTGGGCTTGGCTTTTGCATCAGAGGTCACATCCTGAATGGTATTTCTACATCCAATGAGAAACAGTGCATACGTCTTCAACCCTTTGGCATCCTCAGTGTTGATCTGTGGCCATTTAATTGCTTTATCAAGATAAGCTGTGGCTATCTTCAGTTCGTTGCCATAATGGTACTGAAGCAGTCTCTTGGCTTCTTTTAAGCCCTTTATCTGGCCGCATGTGTTCACAGCTGCGGACAAGGTCTCTTGGTTCACCACTTGTGTACTGTTCTAAGTAGAACAACCTATCCTGATCACTGTTCGTTGTCTTCTCTATTGCACTTTCAAATGCTCTCATAAATGATCTGTAGGCAAGTGGCTCTCCAGAGAATACTGGAACCTCTCTTTGGGGAAGCTGGGATAGACTTTGCTGCATGACTAGTAGCTCTGTTACTTCATTCTGACATTGCATTATCCTATGAAGTTCCTTCTCAGGGCCACTAGGCTGTGAGGAGTCAGGAATTTGCCTTGCTGATGCATTTGTCTTACTGCGTGAGCCAGGTGCTTGTAATGATGTCCTTGGCAGAGGTGGTACAGGTTTTCTTTCCTCTTTCAATGCGGAATCAGAAAAATCAGATCTGTCCTTAGTAACATTCTTGTGTGACTGATAATAATCATTCATGCCATCATTAATCTCTTCATGTTCACTAAATATTTCCAATCTGGCAGTAGAAGCTGCAATCTCTGCCTCCATCTCAGCATGTTCACATTTGGCCTTTAATTCCAATGCTTCAGCATCTAGTTCTTGCTTTTTCTTTAATGCATTTGCCATGCGCAAGCAATGCTGCATGCTCTGCCTTGGCTTTAATGCGTGCGGAGCTGGTTGTGGATTGTGCTGCAGAGCTATGTCTACTCCTAGCACCCAGTGAGAAAGTTGCTGACACACTGTTATGTGGCATAATGTCTTCATCTACATCCTCTTCACTTTGCCCTTTTCGTGTTTCTGAGATCCATTTTTGAGTTTCAAATCTAAAATTCTCAAATATAGCAAACTTAGGATCATACCAATTTGACTGGTCATCTTCTCTTTTTCAGTTTCAGATAAATTCTGAATCACTTCTTTATTGGCATCTTTAAGCTCACAAAATATGCGATGAAAGTCATGTGACAATTCAGTTTCAATTATTTCAACATTGTCTTCAACTTTTTTCATTTCCTGAATATCATGCATCTTGCGAGTGAGCATTGACAATTTTCCTTGTCTCCTTACGCAGCCTATTCAATTTGTCTTCTCTGGCTGTTTCTGTAGGCTTTGGCGCCCTCTTGTGGCTAGCAGAATCCACGTTTTCACTTGCTGAGTCATCAGCCATTTTAGCTCCTTTATGCTAGTGCACATTAACTGTCTCAATTAATTGGAACTTCGATAATTTCACTGTCTTCTTAATGTTCACAAATCCTCTTGTGAAAAGACACACATAGAGTGCAACAAGCATTCAAATAAAGCTGGCTTCTTATTAAAATGATTTTCAGCAGTGCTTTTCCACTAGCAGCAGGAATTAGCAAGCTCACAGTAGCATGTTCATCTTAGCGTTCAGACATCAAAGGCATTTTTCCGAGTTTATCGTCATCTTCAACATTCCAAAAGTAAACGATCGGTAAAACAGTCTACTTCAATGCAGTTCAGTTTACCTCCCTTTAGAATGCAGCAGGATAAATGAAGGCTCCATTTTGGTTTTTCCTCCAGAAGCTTCTGTTCCGCCATGAGGTGTCCATGAGCCCAGTCTTTGACTAATGTAGGTGCAGTTTTTTCAATTTTCGTTTTATGACCAGTTCCTTGAGCTTTAAGCCAATGACGCGAGACTTCTTAAAAGTTTAAACTGTTTACTAAATCAAAAGGTTCAAATTACAAGCATAAAATTGCTAAAGTATCTAACTATACAGGAGATGGCTGATTTCCATGTGGTCACGGTCAAAGACTGCTGCACTCTGACCTTCTGCGTCACACTCACTGCTTAATGCTTCGGTAGAGTGATGTCATACGTATGCTAAAATAATTAAGCAATATTAAACTTGCCAATTAACATTACTAAAAAGCAACAGTCAGTTCTTTCAAATATTCAAATTAACATTATACATGGCAAAAATTAAACTATTATTCACTAATTTACATAATGGCTCTAACAACTAGTATGTACAGTTAGGTCCATAAATATTTGGACAGAGACAACATATTTTTCTAATTTTGGTTCTGTACATTACCACAATGAATTTTGAACAAAACAATTCAGATGCAGTTGAAGTTCAGACTTTCAGCTTTAATTCAGTGGGTTGAACAAAATGATTGCATAAAAATGTGAAGAACTAAAGCATTTTTTCAACACAATCCCTTCATTTCAGGGGCTCAAAAGTAATTGGACAAATTAAATAATTGTAAATAAAATGTTCATTTCTAATACTTGGTTGAAAACCCTTTGTTGGCAATGACTGCCTGAAGTCTTGAACTCATGGATGACATCAGACGCTGTGTTTCCTCCTTTTTAATGCTCTGCCGGGCCTTTACTGCAGCGGTTTTCAGTTGCTGTTTGTTTGTGGGCCTTTCTGTCTGAAGTTTAGTCTTTAACAAGTGAAATGCTGCTCAATTGGGTTGAGATCAGGTGATTGACTTGGCCATTCAAGAATATTCCACTTTTTTGCTTTAATAAACTCCTGGGTTGCTTTGGCTTTAAGTTTTGGGTCATTATCCACCTGTATTATGAAACGCTGACCAATCAGTTTGGCTGCATTTGAGCACACAGTATGTCTCTGAATACCTCAGAATTCATCCGGCTGCTTCTGTCCTGTGTCACATCATCAATAAACACTAGTGACCCAGTGCCACTGGCAGCCATGCATGCCCAAGCCATCACACTGCCTCCGCCATGTTTTACAGATGATGTGGTATGCTTTGGATCATGAGCTGTACCACGCCTTCACCATACTTTTTTCTTTCCATCATTCAGGTCGAGGTTGATCTTGGTTTCATCTGTCCAAAGAATGTTCTTCCAGAACTGTGCTGGTTTTTTAGATGTTTTTTAGCAAAGTCCAATCTAGCCTTTTTATTCTTGAGGCTTATGAGTGGCTCGCACCGTGCAGTGAACCCTCTGTATTTACTTTCATGCAGTCTTCTCTTTATGGTAGATTTGGATATTGATACGCCTACCTCCTGGAGAGTGTTGTTCACTTGGTTGGCTGTTGTGAAGGGGTTTCTCTTCACCATGGAAATTAGGGGTGTGCAAAAATATCGATACGGCGATATATCACGATATTTTGTCTTCCGATTCAATATCGATACTCAAAATTTGAATATCGATATTTTTTCAAATAATAAATCATGTTTCAGATGGGTTGTAAATCCAGTACGACTTCCGCACCTCCGCTCCGCTAGGTGTCGCTGTGCCGCTCCCTCACTGCAAGGCACTCTTCATCTTCTCTTTTTTCCCCGGCGGTTGCAGTGAGGAAAAAAAACAAGCAAGCATGGCTGTTAACGTAAACCTAGAGACGCCGCCGAACTTTAAGGCAGATGTTTGGAGGCACTTTGGATTCCAAAGGAAAGGAGAAAAAAACAGTGAGCCGGACAAAGAGTATGCACTCTGCAAAACCTGTTTCGCTCCAATTAGATATTCAGGTAACACAACAAACTTGCGAACTAACTTAGCACGACACCACCCCGACATATTAGCTCAGCTGGAGCCGCTGAAACCCGACCCGAAGCAAACTACACTGGACAGCGCCAAAGTCCTCCCATCTACTTCAGTGATGTGTGACTTACTGTAACTGTGAACTTAATTTTGTTATTTAAGGCCAAAGGCAAGAAGCTGCACTTTATCTTGCATTTTCAATTTTAGTGTGTGTGAGACACTGCATTTTATTTTGAGTATTTACTCAAAGTTCAGAAGAAACATGATTCACTGAGGTTTCAGTTCAGTTTCAGTGTGTGGACACTGACCCACACTGCACTGTGTTTCATAATTGTGCTCAGGGAGACTAAGATGCCCACTGCACTTTTCAATGTGTTTCAGACAGTGTGTTGTTCCTGCAAAATAAGCACAAGTTAAATGTTCTCAGGTATATGTTCTCAAGTTTACAAAGAACAAATTGATATTAGTGTTAGCACTGAAATGTATGTGCAGTCTGCAGTGCAAGTTTTAAGTTTTCATAAAACAATTTGATTCTGCTTGTTAAGCAGCACTGATGTGTCCATGCTTACAGAAAAGTTGATAATACTAGCACAGAAATGGGAATTTTCTGTATGTTGTAGTGAAGCAACTCTTGGTTTTGCCAGCAGTGGAATAGAGACAAATATATGTCTGGCAAGAGTGTGTAGTTATGTATGTGAAATATAATTTTACAGTGGTCAATAAATTCTGATTTTCTTCAGTGACACAGATATCGTGATGTGGTTGAAATTTCTTGCAATATATCGATTATCGCAGAATCGCTGTACCGTGATATTATCGTTATCGTGGGCAAAATATCGCCATAGTATCGTATCGTGAGGTATCTGGTGATACCCAGCCCTAATGGAAATTATTCTGCAATCATCCACCACTGTTGTCTTCTGTGGGTGTCCAGGTCTTTTTGCATTGATGAGTTCACCAGTGCTTGCTTTCTTTCTTTCTTTCTTTCTTTCTTTCTTTCTTTCTTTCTTTCTTTCTTTCTTTCTTTCTTTCTTTCTTTCTTTCTCAGGATGTACCAAACTGTAGATTTTGCCACTCCTAATGTTGTAGCAATTTCTCGGATGGGTTTTTTCTGTTTTCGCAGCTTAAGGATGGCTTGTTTCACCTGCATGGAGAGCTCCTTTGACCGCATGTTTTCTTCACAGCAAAATCTTCCAAATGCAAGCACCACACCTCAAATCAACTCCAGGTCTTTTATCTGCTTAATTGAGAATGACATAACGAAGGAATTGCCCACACCTGCCCATGAAATAGCCTTTGAGTCAATTGTCCAATTACTTTTGGTCCCTTTAAAAACAGGGTGGCACATGTTAAGGAGCTGAAACTCCTAAACCCTTCATCCAATTTTAATGTGGATACCCTCAAATGAAAGCTGAAAGTCTGGACTTTATGTCCATTATATAAGTATAACTTGAATATGTTTCAGTAAATGGGTAAAAAAACAAAATTTGTGTCAGTGTTCAAATATATATGGACCTGACTGTATGTATGTATGTATGTATGTACGTACGTACGTACGTACGTACACACGCGCATATAGGGCCTGTACGTCTTCTGGTATGTATGGGATTAGTTGATTGGGCCCCTCTGCCAGTCATGCTGACAAATGATGAATGAAATCTGGTCTTTTCATTCACAGTCTAACTGCTCGACCACTTCTGAAACTGGATTTCGGCATTTCACATGCAAAGGAATGCTTTGACTGTCCCGTAGGTTTAAAAGCCGACAGACATATTACAGCTGCTGTCATTGCATGCATGTACATACAGTTGTGGTCAGAAGTTTACATACAGTAACATGAATGTCATCTTGGATATGAAGGTCATGGCAATATTTGGGCTTTCAGTAATTTCTTTGAGCTGTTTTTTCCTGTGGCAGAATGATTGTACAGCATACATCTTTAAAAAAAACCACTTGAATTTGGTGTACAAGTTTTAATTTTCTTTGGGTTTTCTGAAATCAACATGGGGACAAACTGTGGGTGGTAAAAGAGAGCAACTGTACTTGCTTGAAGATTCTTGAAGACGTTTCACCTCTCATCCAAAAGGCTTCTTCAGTTCTGTCTGACTGGTAGGGAGCATCAGGTATTTATCCTCTCATGGATGAAAAGCTCATCTAAGGTGTCATTGAGTCATCCTGTTGAGTCATCCTACTAAAGTTGCAGACCTCAAACTAGGCTCAGATGAAACCATGGTTTCCTACGACGTCATTTCTCTGTTCACCTGCATTCCCATCACAGAAGCAGTTGAATCTGTTAGATAATTTCTTTCTGAAAATAATCCTCCAGAAACCCCAGAAGCAGCTTCTCAACAAGAGAGTGAGACAAGTACATTTCACCATTGATGCTCTCCAGAACAAGACTGAACTGATGTTTGAAGAGTTGACAGTACTTCTTCCCAGTGAAGTTTTGGAACGAGTCTCTGAGTTTGCTGAGAAGACACAGATTTCACAACATACCAAAGTCAAGGAACGACAGATGCGCAAATTTCAAACTTTGCGGTCTAAAACCACCTCCTCCAGCAAGACAGAAGTGCTGACTTGGAGGAAGAAATCTGACCAGGCTACACAACCGGACATAGAAGAGAAATGGGTGAAGAACCTATCCGACAGGGTGCTCACCCAACCAGAGAAAGATGTTCTATCCAAGGGACTTAACTTTTCAGTTTCACCAGAGCGGATACCAGTGGTAGACCTCATCACAGCCACAGAGTCAGCCATCAGAAACAACAATCTGACCAACACAGAGGCAGAACAACTTAGACTGAAGATATCAGCTGCTCTGTCCAGTGCGAAAGCACCCCCCCTCCAACCTCACCATCCAAGAAATGAGGGCTCTTACATTGCTTCAAAGAGACCAGAACATCACCATCCTTCCTGCTGACAAAGGGAGATGCACAGTGGTGCTAAACACAGCGGACTACCACTCCAGGATGACCAGTCTCCTCAGCGACACTACCACCTATGAAACCTTGAGGCGGGACCCCACAAGTTATTACAAAAAGAAAGTTGTTAGCTGCCTGCAACAACTAGAAAAGGACCAAGCCATCAATCGATCTCTGTACTACAGATTGTACCCTGGGGAAGCCGTTCCTCTCATATACGGACTCCCCAAGGTTCACAAGGAAGGAGCTCCACTCAGACCTATCATCAGCAGTATAAACTCTGTTACTTACAACATTGCCAAACACCTAGCCACCATCCTGGCTCCTCTCGTTGGGAATACGCCACATCATGTCAAAAACTCACAAGATTTTGCTACTAAGGCCCACTTTACACGGGGACGGTCTGAAACAAAAACGCAAAAGTCCGTTTTCATTCTCACTTTTTTCCGTGTCTACATGACCGTTTTCAAGGAGGAAATCTGCGTCTATACGGTGACGCATAAATGTGTGGAATTCAATTGGATGTGCATGCCAGGCAGCTAGGTGGTGCTGTGAAAGACCTCCGCTATGTCTGCACACATGCGCAACGTCTTCCGTCTTGTCTGATCTGCACATCTGCGCCGCGAAAACTTTGACTACTCTGGCTATGGTAAGTAAGAAAGTAAGTAAAAAAGTAAGAGCATGCTATACCCGCCTCTGTTCATTAACGGTATATGTGCAGATTCGGTATAGATGTTCGAAGGACTCCTGGACGTTTATTAAAGCTGCCAGAGCAGCTTGAAGGTCCGTTGGATCGATGTAATCAGACATGCTCTTATTTTTTTACTTACTTTCTTACTTCCCGGGCTGGCATGTACAGTATATGACATATGTATGACGTAAACGCGTACCCGACGTGAGCAGATCCGAGCAGAGTTTCGCGTATTGGGTAGTTTAGACGGATATGCAACGGGGGCTGTTTTTAACTTATCCACTCTGGAAGGCGTTTTCAATTTTTTCCATTTTTCAGCCTCGGAAACGCCGTCCCTGTGTAGACGAAAGGCACTTCCGATAAAATATTTAGTCATTTTTACCCGACAGCGTCCTCGTGTAAACGGGCCCTAAAGTTGCAGACCTCAAACTAGACTCAGATGAAACCATGGTTTCCTACAACGTCATTTCTCTGTTCACCTGCATTCCCACCACAGAAGCAGTTGAATCTGTTAGAAAACGACTCCTTCGAGACAGCACCTTATTGGATAGAACGAACCTCACCACGGACCAGATTTGCACCCTGCTTAACCTCTGCCTGACTACCACTTATTTCCAGTTTAATTAAAGTTTCTACAGACAGAAGCATGGATGCGCCATGGGCTCACCGGTGTCCCCTATTGTGGCCAATCTTTACATGGAGGAAGTGGAACATAAAGCTTTGACCACTTTTTCAGGAGTTGCTCCCAGCCACTGGTTCAGATATGTGGATGACACCTGGGTTAAAATCAAAACCCATGAGGTGGAAGCCTTCTCTAAGCACATCAATGCAGTGGATATTAACATCAACTTCACTCGGGAGGACGTCAGTGGGAATTATCTAGCCTACTTGGATTGTGATGTACACATTAGACAAGACAGAAGCCTGAGCATCGAGGTCTACCGGAAATCCACACACACAGACCAGTACCTACTCTTTGACTCTCACCACCCACTGGAACACAAATTGGGGGTCATTAGGACCTTGCAACACAGGGCTCAGAATATCCCTACAACGATAGAGGGAAAAGAGAAGGAGCAGAATCACATCAAGAAAGCACTTCAGAACTGCGGGTATCCCAACTGGTCTTTCCTCGAGCAGAAAAAGGAACAGAACGGACAAGGAGGATAACGGGAACAAACGCAAGAACATTGTCATTCCCTACATTTTTGGTCTATCTGAGAAACTCAGGAGGATCTTCTACAAACACAACATTCCGGTACATTTCAGACCCAGTAACACCCTGAAGCAGAAACTGGTCCACCCTAAGGACAGAATAGCCAGACACAAACAGGACAACGTAGTGTATGCAATTCAGTGCAGTGAGGAATGCACGGGCTCGTATATTGGGGAAACAAAACAACCACTTCACAGGCGCATGGCTCAACACAGGAGAGCCAGTTCCTCAGGCCAGGACTCTGCTATCTACCTTCATCTTAACAACAAAGGACACTCATTTCAGGATTGCAACGTACGCATTTTAGCCAGAGAGGATCGTTGGTATGAGCGAGGAGTTAAAGAAGCCGTTTTTGTCAACCTGGAATGGCCATCACTGAACAGAGGTGGGGGTCTAAGACATCATTTATCAGCCACCTACAATGCAGTCCTTGGCACACTTCCCAGACAACTGAATGCACGCCAAAACCCAGCTGTTTTCAGTGACTCACAGGAGGACAGAGAGAATCAGCATTCCATTGATCACACTAACGGGCAATCCATTGATCATCCTAACGACTCTCGAGGCCGTTCACAACCAGCCCCCAGTGACCCACACCAACAGGATGATTCAATGACACCTTAGATGAGCTTTTCATCCATGAGAGGATAAATACCTGATGCTCCCTACCAGTCAGACAGAACTGAAGAAGCCTTTCGGATGAGAGGTGAAACATCTTTAAGAATCTTCAAGCAAGTCCAGTTGCTCTCTTTTACCACCCACAGTTTACTATGACCTGGATGACTGAGAATCTTCACAGACACACAGGGACAAAATTATACATACAGGGTTAAAAATTTTACATATGCTCACTTAGATTATTAATTCAGAGCTGCTGAAACTTCCAAAATGTCTCTTATCTTGCCAAGGCCGAGGTCTCTTAACTTCCTATTAGTGATCATGATTGACTACAGCTGGAAGCTTCTTGTGCCTTCATAAAAAGGGTTTGTTTACAGCACTCATTGGATTGACCAACACAGTAAAATGGGAAAGTCCAAGGAGCTCAGTGCAGATCTGAGCAAGAGGATCGCAGATGTACACAACTCCGGAATGTCTCTTGGGGCCATTTCTAAACAACTGCAAATTCCAAGATCAGTTCAATCAATTGTATCCAAGTTATTGTGAGGTGTAGTCACTTTGCCAAGCCACTTTGCTTCAAGAAAACCCAAACTGTCACCCTCAGCTGAAAGGAAATTGGTATGGATGGTCAGGAACAACCTGGGAACAACCATGAACTGGAAGCTGATGGAACACTGTCTACAGTTCAGATCACTATAGACTAAGAGGCTGCTCTCCAAGAAATGACCCCCTGCTCCAAAATTGACACCCTCAAGCTAAACTAAATTTTGAAGCTGACCACACGGACAAAGAAAAAGCCTTCTGGAGGAAAGCTGTATGGTCAGATGAGACAAAGATTGAGTTGTTTGGTCACAATGACCACCATGTACAGAAGGACACTGTACCAGGTGGTGGTGGTAGGATCATCATGCTCTGGGGCTGTTTTGCTACCAGTGGAACTGGTTCATTATACAAAGTGGATGGAATAATGAAGGAGGAGGACTACCTCAGAATTCTTCAGCATAAACCATCAGAAACTTGAACACGACGTATCAGAGCTGGTTGTGAAGGATAAAGCAGGCTAATATTAAGCTTAAAACAAATCCTGACTTCAACCCTATTGAAAATATATGGACCGTGCTTATAAATCGAGTCCATGCCAAGAAAAAAAAATTAATTGAGCTCTACCAATTCTACCATGAAGAGTCGTGAAATATCCAACCAGAATTCTGCCAGAAGCTTGTTCATGGTAAACAAAAATGTTTGGTCACGGTGAATCTTGTGAAGAAACATTTTACCCAAATATTAGGTGTGCTGTATGTATTTTATTTTTTTACTCTGTCTGTATAATTTTGACCCTGTGTTGATTTCAGAAAACCCAAGGAAATTAAAACTTGTGCACCAAATTCTAGTGTTTTTTATTTATTAAAGATGTATGCTGTATATTCTGCCACAGAAAAACAACAGTTCAAAAAAATTACTGAAAGCCCAAATATTGCCATGACATTCATATCCAAGATGCCATTCATGTTAATGTATGTAAACTTCTGACCACAACTGTTTATCTTCTTCTTTTGGCTGCTCCCGATTAGGGGTCGCCACAGTGGATCTTTTGTCTCCATTGCTCCCTGTCTTCCGCATCCTTCTCTACCACACCTGCCACTTTCATGTCCTCTCTTTCACCACATCCATGTATCTCCTCTTTGGCCTTCCTCATTTTTGTGTGCCTGGCAGCTCCATCCTCAACATTCTCCTTCCAACATGCTCTGCATCTCTTCTCAGGATGTGCCCATACCATCTCAATCTCATCTCTCTTAACTTAATTCCCAAGCTCTCCACATGTGCTGTCCCTCTGAGGTACTCGTTCTTTATCCTGTCCGACCTTGTCACTCCCATCGCAAACCTTAACATCCTCAGCTCCGCCACCTCCAACTTTGCCTCCTGTCTCTTCGTTAAGGGTACGGTCTCCAATCCATACATCACAGCTGGTCTCACTACTGTCTTATACATCTTACCTTTCACTTTTGCTGGGACTTTCCGATCACAAATGACTCCTGAAATCCTTCTCCAACTGCTCCACCCTGCCTGCACTTTCTTTTTCACCTCACTATCGCAGCCCCCATTTTCCTGCACAGTTGACCCCAGGTACTTGAATTCACCAGCTTTCTTTACGTCTACTCCTTGCATCTTCACGACACTCTCATCCCCATTCTCACTGATGCACATGTATTCTGTTTTGCTACTGCTGACCTTCATTCTTCTTCGTTCCAATGCATACTTCCATCTCTCCAAACCCAACTCAACCTCCTTTCTACTTTCACCACATATCACAATATCATCCGCAAACATCATGTTCCATGGTGACTCTTGCCTCACTTCGTCTGTCAAGCTATCCATCACTATGGCAAACAAGAAAGGACTCAAAGCAGATCCTTGATGAAGTCCCAACTTCACCTTGAACCATTCAGTTGTTCCAACTGCACACCTCACTGCTGTTTCACTGTTCTCATACATGTCTTGCACCACTCTAATATGCTTCTCATTCACTCCTCTCTGGGGGGTAGGAGGGGTAACAGGAGGACAGAGGACGGGAAGGAGCAGCAGTAGCCTAGCCTGACAAAAAGCAATAGTGGACAATGTGCAATATAAATGTGCAATGCCTTTCCTGCTGGACTTTTTTTTTCTTCCGTATCTTATTCTTTTTTATATTTGTATATGTAAATGCTTAATTTATCTAGAAGTTTTCTCTATTTTCTATTCTAACCCTATGCTGCTGGAATTTTAATTTCCCTGAGGGAACCCTCCCAAAGGGATCAATAAAGTTCTATCTAATCTAATCTAATCCAATCCACACTTTCTCATACAATACCATAACTCATCTCTCGGCACTCTATCGTATGCCTTCTCCAGGTCTACAAACACACAATGTAGCTTTCCCTGGCCTTCCCTGTACTTCTCCATTAACATTCTTAAAGCAAAAGTTGCATACGACATGCTGTTCCTTGGCATAAACCCGTACTGCTGTTCACAGATTGCTCCCTCTCTTCTCAGTCTCGCTTCCAATACCCTTTCCCATAGCTTCATGGTGTGGCTCATCAATTTTATCTCTCTGTAATTACTGCAGCTCTGTACATCTCCCTTATTCTTGTATATTGGGACTAGCACACTCTCCATTCATTTGGCATTTTCTCATTCTCTGGGATCTTATTAAACAATCTCATTAGGAACTCCACAGCCGTCTCACCCAAACATCTCCAAGCCTCAATCGGGATACCATCTGGTCCGACTGCTTTCCCAGTCTTCATTCTTTTCATGGCTGCCCTCACCTCATGCTTACTAACCGACTCTGCTTCCTGATTTGCTGTCTCCAACGAATCTGACCTTTCTCTCTTAGATTCTCCTCATTTAATAAATCCTCAAAGTACTCTTTCCACCTTCTTAATACACTCTCTTTGTCAGCACATTTCCATTTACATCTTTCATCACTCTTACCTGCTGTACGTCCCTCGCTTTCCTGTTTCTCTGCCTAGCTAGTCTGTACAGGTCTTTCTCTCCTTCTTTGGTCTCCAGTCTTTCGTACAACTCCTGGTATGCATCTGCTTTCGCCTTCGCTACCACTCTTTTTGCCTTCTGTCTTGTCTCTCTGTATAACCACCTGCTTTCCTCATCTCTCTGATCGTCCCAATTCTTCTTTGCTAGCCTCTTTTCTTTTATAATTTCCTGCACTTCTTTGTTCCACCACCATGTCTCCTTGTCTTCCTTCCTCCTTCCCGATGACCACCCTAGCACCTTCCTTGCTGCCTCTCTTACTAGTATAGCAGTAGTATCCCAATCTTCTGGCAGACTTCCATTACCACTCAATGCTTGTCTCATTTCTTCCCTAAACTCCTTCCGATGTTCAACCTCTTTTAGATTCCACCACTTAATCTTCGGCTCCACTATTTCACGCTTCCTCTTTTTCACTTTCAAGCTCATCCTGCACATGACCACTTGATGTTGTCTAGCTACACTCTCCCCTGCCATCACTTTACAGTCTCCAATCTCCTTCAGGTTACCCCTTCTGCAGAGTATGTAGTCCACCTGTGTAGATCTTCCTCCACTCTTAAACATCACCCTGTGCTTTCTGACCACAACTGTGTATGTTTTCTTTATAATTATTGAGCTCTACCGTACATAATTTATATCTCGCATGCAGGATAGGTCATTTGTTTAATCATGTCAGATTATGATGGACCAAGTACAAGGACACCAAATAAAAAGTGTGTGCATTCTAAAACGAAGTTCAGTAAAGAGAGGTCTTTTGCATTTCTGTGTGTATGGCCTGTGAAAGATCAGCCAGGCAAAGCTTTCTGCACAAAGCATACAGTATATATTATTTTTAATAACTTATTTACAAGCTCTCGGCCCAAAGCTCAACTTTCCCTTTATGTTACTGATGTATAAAGAGATCCATATGTTGGAAATATCCCAGTGTTTTAATGTCCCTAAAATCTAGATCTGTATCTGACAGACTCAAGTGTCGGCCTGTAATTGTCTAATGTCTGTGATGATCTAAGACTAATGTATGATTTATCAAGTGTCAAGGTCATTGCCCTGTTAAAATAAACACTGCTAGGTGTTATGAGACACTAAACGTGCTGTTATAAACTGTCAGCAGATACACCATCCATTGGCAAGTTTTTAGACCAATATAAATGTCATAAAAATAAGTTGAAATGCTAGGTCATTTGTGTAATCATGTCAGATTATGATGGACCAAGTACAACACGGACACCAAATACTGGGGGGATGCTCCCCCAGTAGCTTCAGCATCGTTGATCAGCTGCTGTGTGGCCTCCGCCTCCGGCATCACGACAGAAATGGACCAGCATTTGGAAGTTAGAAACTGGGGACCCATGGATAGATACTTATCAAAGATGTCTGATTCAACAACACAGCTTTGCCACATCAAACACATTTAAACCTTTGATGAGTTAAAACTTCCTTTGACTAAATTTGAAAGAAAAGCCTTGCCTGCATTTTTCTGTAGTTATTAAATTCAACTCATAGCTCAACAGTTCAAGCTCCCTCCAGAGATCTTTGCAAAAAGGCTGTTTCACATGAATTTCATGGGGAAGAGACATAAACATAATAGACATATCTCAACTAGCGCAGTGGAATAGCATAACATCATTCACATTGTGATAAAAGCACCAAATTTGTAATGCATCAATTTGTTGTTCCAGTTTTGTAAAATAGATATTTATCAATTTCTGAACATATCTTTGGCCATTTACAGTGGGGCAAAAAAGTATTTAGTCAGTCACCAATTGTGCAAGTTCTCCCACTTAAAAAGATGAGAGAGGCCTGTAATTTTCATCATAGGTATACCTCAGGCGGCACGGTGGTGTAGTGGTTAGCGCTGTCGCCTCACAGCAAGAAGGTCCTGGGTTCGAGCCCCGGGGCCGGCGAGGGCCTTTCTGTGTGGAGTTTGCATGTTCTCCCCGTGTCCGCGTGGGTTTCCTCCGGGTGCTCCGGTTTCCCCCACAGTCCAAAGACATGCAGGTTAGGTTAACTGGTGACTCTAAATTGACCGTAGGTGTGAATGTGAGTGTGAATGGTTGTCTGTGTCTGTGTGTCAGCCCTGTGATGACCTGGCGACTTGTCCAGGGTGTACCCCGCCTTTCGCCCGTAGTCAGCTGGGATAGGCTCCAGCTTGCCTGCGACCCTGTAGAAGGATAAAGCGGCTAGAGATAATGAGATGAGATGAGATGAGGTATACCTCAACTATGAGAGACAAAATGAGAAAAAAAAATCCAGAAAATCACATTGTTTGATTTTTAAAGAATTTATTTGCAAATTATGGTGGAAAATAAGTATTTGGTCAATAACAAAAGTTCATCTCAATACTCTGTTATATACCCTTTGTTGGCAATGACAGAGGTGAAACATTTTCTGTAAGTCTTCACAAGGTTTTCACACACTGTTGCTGGTATTTTGGCCCATTCCTCCATGCAGAGCTCCTCTAGAGCAGTGATGTTTTGGGGCTGTCGCTGGGCAACACGGACTTTCAACTCCCTCCAAAGATTTGCTATGGGGTTGAGATCTGGAGACTGGCTAGGCCACTTCAGGACCTTGAAATGCTTCTTACGAAGCCACTCCTTCGTTGCCCGGGCGGTGTGTTTGGGATCATTGTCATGCTGAAAGACCCAGCCACGTTTCATCTTCAATGCCCTTGCTGATGGAAGGAGGTTTTCACTCAAAATCTCACGATACATGGCCCCATTCATTCTTTCCTTTACATGGATCAGTCGTCCTGGTCCCTTTGCAGAAAAACAGCCCCAAAGCATGATGTTTCCACCCCCATGCTTCACAGTAGGTATGGTGTTCTTTGGATGCAACTCAGCATTCTTTCTCCTCCAAACACGACAAGTTGAGTTTTTACCAAAAAGTTCTATTTTGGTTTCATCTGACCATATGACATTCTCCCAATCCTCTTCTGGATCATCCAAATGCTCTCTAGCAAACTTCAGACGGTCCTGGACATGTACTGGCTTCAGCAGGGGGACACGTCTGGCACTGCAGGATTTGAGTCCCTGGCGGCGTAGTGTGTTACTGATGGTAGCCTTTGTTACTTTGGTCCCAGCTCTCTGCAGGTCATTCACTAGGTCCCCCCGTGTGGTTCTGGGATTTTTGCTCACCGTTCTTGTGATCATTTTGACCCCACGGGGTGAGATCTTGCGTGGAGCCCCAGATCGAGGGAGATTATCAGTGGTCTTGTATGTCTTCCATTTTCTAATAATTGCTCCCACAGTTGATTTCTTCACACCAAGCTGCTTACCTATTGCAGATTCAGTCTTCCCAGCCTGGTGCAGGTCTACAATTTTGTTTCTGGTGTCCTTTGACAGCTCTTTGGCCTTGGCCATAGTGGAGTTTGGAGTGTGACTGTTTGAGGTTGTGGACAGGTGTCTTTTATACTGATAACAAGTTCAAACAGGTGCCATTAATACAGGTAACGAGTGGAGGACAGAGGAGCCTCTTAAAGAAGTTGTTACAGGTCTGTGAGAGCCAGAAATCTTGCTCGTTTGCAGGTGACCAAATACTTATTTTACTGAGGAATTTACCAATTAATTCATTAAAAATCCTACAATGTGATTTCCTGGATTCTTTCCCCCCATTCTGTCTCTCATAGTTGAAGTGTATCTATGATGAAAATTACAGGCCTCTCTCATCTTTTTAAGTGGGAGAACTTGCACAACTGGTGGCTGACTAAATACTTTTTTGCCCCACTGTAGTAGTTATGGCCAGCACACACAGGGAGGCCAGTACAAATGCTACAAGGATGTGCTGAAGTCCAACCTTAAGGCTGGCGACATACCGGTTGATGCATGGGAAGAGTTGGCTCTGAACCACTCTGAGTGGCAATCAACTTGCTACGCTGATGTAGAATGCTTCGAATGCCGTTGCATCAACAAGATCCAGGAAGGTTGAGTAGCCTGTCACGCAAACGGCAATGTTCAGGAACCAGTTACTGCCAACTTTATCTGCCCGGATTGCTAGCATTGTTGCCACTCAAGGATTGGCCTTTTCAGTCACCAAAGGACTCATAAACGCCGGCTGTAATGATTTAGCTGAGAGAAAGGAGATCCGCCAAAACTGACCACTCAGTCCACCGAGTTATGCCACAATTCAACAGCACTTAATACCTATTATTCTCTGATAATTATTGGAGCATTGATAGCTGTTGAACAATTAATAATCGCTTGATATACCTTAGTAATAACGAAGATAATCGCAAGTAGCTAGTAGCTATGATAAAAGTGGTACGGTTCTCTGATGGCTAGTCTAGGTAGCTAACAGTTCAGATGACACAATGAAACCACAGCAGAAAATAAGTCTTTTATTCAATTATTTGACTCATGAGTTTGAGCCCCATTACAGGAGCACACTTTCTGTTGGGAAGCGGGGTTTTTTTTTCTTTTCTTTTTGTAGACCAACAAGTTAAAACTGTTTGCTGGTGTTTTGTTGTACCTCCTTTTCACTTTCTAAGCCAGCTTGCTACTGCTCACACCAGCTACTGTTTGTGAGAAGTTGCAGGGAGAGGAGGCTGGATTGGGTGCAACCAAGGGAATTGGGGGGGGGGGGGTTTGAAAAAAAAAAGTCATTCTTTGCTTGCTAATTACAACGAATTGAGAGAACCAACCATTCATCATGACTATATGATTATTTGGGAGGCTTGCATTGGCCGGGTTTGATTGCTGGGTGGTTTACAACACACACACACACACACACACACACACACACACACACACACACACACACACCCATCCACCAAAGATACAGTCAAGAACCTTTAATTCTCCTTTCATGATGCTTAATATAATATTGGTGTAAGCCATCATTCTTGTTCCTGTCTACCTCAATTAATTTGAAGGCATAGATTTAATTAAGAAAATTTAAATGTGTAATTTTTCTACAGATATGCAGGAGCAGTCAGTGTGAAGAATATGTAGATGGAAAAAGAGGAATGCACACAAATTGGATGAGGTGAGGAATATACCAGTTATTGGGTATTTAGTGATTGATTTTACAGCTCCTAATTTGTTGGAATGATTTTATCTTCCTCCTGTCAATGATATCGCCCCCATGCTTTCTCTCAGTCTGTAACTCTAATCTGATTTTTTTTTTAACCTTTTCTGGAACTTTGCCTTATTCTTTTAGGTATGTGAATTGTGCCCGTGATGATGATGAACAGAATCTCGTGGCATTTCCATATCAAGGGGAAATTCTGTATCGTTGCTGTCGACCCATTAACCCAGGACAGGAGCTCTTTGTGTGGTATGAAGAGGAGTACACCAAAGAACTCAATCCTGAGTTTGACTCCCTCTGGAACAAAAAGTGCTCCATTAATGGTAAAGTCCGTCCATACGTACTGCAAATAATTTCAAGGCAAGGCAAGTTTATTTATATAGTGCATTTCATACACAGTGGCAGTTCAATGTGCTTTACAGAGGTAAAGGCAAAACAATAAACAATAAAAAATAAAATTACATAAAATAAAGGGGGAAGAAGAGAGAAAAATAAAATTTCAGTCAGTGTTCCAGTTAGCTTTCTAAGAGGGCAGGATGTCAGTGATTATTGCAGGCAATTTTTTGTGCATCTATGGCAATTTTGCACGCATCACCTGTAGACAAAGAATATATCCTGCAAAATTAGCCATACTGGGCAAATAATCAAACCTGAAACTTTAGTTAACCACTTTAATACAATGGTGTATTATAAATACTATATAGAACTGCACGCATGCATATATACAGTACACTTATTAAAAGTGACATTATCAGAGTTGATAATTCTAACAAATGCACATTTTAAGTGAATGTCTCTGCAAAAGTTTTACACAATGCATACATTCAGGAATGTAGTTTCTCTACTGTTCTATTTATTACTGCTTATTTTATCAACCTTTAAAGAATCTCTGCATTCAGCTTCAGACCTGCTGAGAATAAATTTATTAACCTGACTTGTTTTTTCTAAACAGGCTGACTATAAGATTTTGTAAAGCGGTGCAGGCCATTTTATTTTTATACATGTGTAAAACTTAACTAATCCTGATTGTAGACTTTGCTGCCAGTTAACATCTCTGTTTGTAGCAGGCCCAATATAACTACACTTCACATTACCATCCTGATGAAGGCAATATTATTCAAGAAAAATGCTCCCTGCTGAATGCAGACATTACAGCAAAGACAGACAGCTTTGATAAGTCCACCGACAGGTTTCCACACTTCAAATAATTGGTTGATTTGTGCAAAATTTTAAAAAATATTAAACTAATTTAAAGGAAAAATTTGAAAAGTGATAAAGGATTCATTCGTGCTGACTTGTCGGTGTTGATCTAATAAATTTAGTTTTGATGACATGTTTGTATTTTGCACAAATCACCGATAGCATGGTGCATTGAGATTGCTAGTTTTAGTTAATATTACTGCAAAAATATTAGAGAATATACTGTAGATCTGTAAATTGTCACCACCTAAAACGAGATCATGGGCCAAATATAGACCAATAACATTAGGCCTATTGATGTACAGCAACCTAACTGTAAAAATGTAATATTTATATTTATTGCTGTATTACAATATTAACAGCAAACCTAACAGTTAAGCCTATTTAAAATTAAAAATGAAATGGTTACAATCCAATTGCAATTTGCCTCGACAAGGTCTAATGTTAGTTAATACTAATAATATGAGTAATACTAATAGTATTAATCAATAAGTAATATTAGTTTGGGATATTAATGTTAGATTAGAGCTAGTCTAACGTGTTAAGGACTAGATTTTCTATAGCTTTATACCTAGAGTCTCGATCTATCAGTCCTAACTTTTTGATTGAATTCGTTTCGTCCTCTTAATTTTAGATGTTCTTGTGTTCTGGCAAACAGAGAGATGAAGTTCTCTGAGCCCCTTGCAGTTTTAACCAGTTCTTTTCTCGTTTGTGAGTTTGTAGGCATCGCTGGTTTTTAGACTTGCGTTTACCTTACTTCACTGACTCGTTATTGTAATAAATATGTTTAGGCATTTCTTGAAAGCAGAGTTCCTAATAAGTGTATGAGTAAAATATTTTCAAGGGCACAAAATCATCATGAATAGATTAAAAATATTAATAAATAAGCTTAAATATTCCAGTTTCTCCACAAGACTTGAAAGTTGAGTTTGAATAAGCTTAATTCATTTGCAGGTATTGAGAATTCTTGAATTGCAAATGATAAAAAGTGATAACTCACCATTTCATTGTGACTTTTCCTCAAGCAATTCCAAAATGTTTATGGGCGTTTTTCTGTTCTATCATTGTGATTGTAAGAAAGCAAGATACAAGAAGTATTTTGGGACCAAGCCGATAACTATGATAACCAAATGTAGCACAAGCACTCAAAACTAATTTTGTTAGCGATTTGGATGCACGCGTGCATCAGGGAATCCCACCAAAACCAATAGGGTCTCAAGTTTTATTTTTTCTGCCAACATACCATCTTGGAAATTTATGAAGTAATAATCTTAAACTGTCATGAATGTTTTTCCATAAAATGTTAGTCAATAATCTCACTTTTTTTAAATTAAAAATAAGTGCTGGATAAAAACCCATCTATCTTATGGAAATAAAGCTACAAATTTTGTCATCTGGTGGTCAAGTGTTTGAGAGATATTACCTTGCACTTATGATCGAGTACCTTGTGGTGGTACAGGTACGTCGTTCAGTTGCAAAAGCCATCAAAAATTAGGTTAGAGACTTTACTATATTCTTTTAAGTGTTGAGCTTTGCTCTGCTAATAAGACAAAATGGTCGACAGAGCATGACTATGAGCCACGCTGATAGTGTGCTGTGATTGGTCAGCGTGCGTTACTTCCACTGGAAGTCGGCAACATTTGTTAGTACTTGTTAGTGCACACTTACTATATGTGGCAGAACATGCGTCAAGGGTACTTTTATGAGCAGGGTGCAAATAAATTTGGTGTTGTGTTTAAGGGCAGGGCATAAGTTCTGGAGGGCAGGGTGCGGCACCCTGGTAAAATAAACTGGCTGGAACACTATTCTGTTCAATTATATTTGTATAGCAAAGGTGTCTCGACAATGATTGATTGATTGATTGTCAAGGTCTGGCACTGGCATCCCATCAGGCATAAGGACTAACATGTATAACTTGACCATAGCTGTCATTAAGTCGTGAACCCCAAGATCTGCTCCTTTACCCTGTAGAAAAGATATCTAACAAAATGTATTAAAAAAACATGATTGGAATTAAGGACTAAGACTATACCGCAGTTCGAACATTGGAAGCTTGTTCCATAGTTGTGGATTTTTATAGGACAAGGGTCTATCCCCGTTATAGACTAGGTTATTCTAAGTACTAAGAAATAACCTTCACCTTTTGATTAAAGTAGCATCTCTTGCTATTGCTAGTCCTCTCTTAAGTCTGGATATGCTCGTCCTATGTTAAATTGCTGAAATAAGCAAGATCTTCTCTGAAAGAGATGTTTGGATAACAGCATGTTGCTCCAAAACTGTATACATCATTCAGCGTTAATGATGCCTTCCCAGATGTGCAAGATAAACCATGCCACGTGCACTAATGCATGCCATATGATCACAAAACCAGAGGACAGTTTGCCTCTTTTGCCCCTTTTCCTCAGTCCATTATAAATGAGCTCACCCCCAGAGAAGGTGGCAGTGTTTCTGGATATTGTTTATATGGCTTTAACTTATGTTTGTTGATGCAGAGACAAACTGTGTTCACAGATCATGGTTTTCATGAGTGTTCCTGAGTCCATGCAGTGATCACTGGTATCTCAGGAGTAACATATGTAATTCAAGAGAGACTGGGAGAGGGAGAGAGAGCTGTAGAGAGAAACAATGTTACATATGCTCATTGTACTGTAATGGTCAAGTGCAGTGTATGGAGTGCAAACAGGGACTCTAGTTAGGCAAGACTAACTATGGTGGCATAGTGAAAAAGGGAAAGTCAGAAAGTAACATGGATATGAGGGCACTCTGGGACAAAAAAAGTGGCCAGCCACCTTCAACAATACTGACTGCACATGGCCTGGGGTAGTGGGGGGCAACAGCATTTAAACATCCCAGTTTACCAAAATACTATGCCTGTGAACCTTCCAGATCTTCTCTTTTACCGAATAAAAAGTTAGCAAAAAGCTTGACGAAGCAAATGTTTTCAGCCTAGGCTTAAACACTGAGACTGTGAGATTCTTGTACACTACCTGGAAGGCTGTTCTATGATTGTGGGGCTTTGTAAGAGAAATCTCTGCTCCCTGCTGTAGTCTTCACTATTCTAGGTACCAAGAAATAGCCTGCATCTTTTGATCTAAGTAAGCAGGGTGGATCATGAAAGGCTAGAATTTTGTTCAGGTACTGTGGTGACCGACCATTCAGTGCTTTATAGGGCAATAATAGTATTTTATAATCCAAAATTTGATTGTGAGCCAGTGCAGGGTGGATAAGATGGGGGCGGTGTGGTCGTATCTTCTGGTTCTAGTAAAGACTCTTGCTGCTGCATTCTGGACTAACTGGAGCTCATTTATGCACCTACTAGAACATCCAGACAGTAAGGTTTTACAATAATCCAACCTAGAGGAAATATGAGCATAAACTGGTTTTTCTGCATTATATAATGACATTATATTTCTTATCTTAGTAATATTTATGAGATGAAAGAAGACTGTTCTTGTAATATCATTGACGTGAGCTTCAAATGAAAGACGAGAGTCAATCACACCACAGATTTTCCTGCTGCACATGATGAAACAGAAGGGCCATCCAGTGTCACTATGTAGTCAGAAAGCCTACTCCTAGCTGCATGTGATCCTGGTACTAATTCCTTGCTGATAAATATTACGCAGAGGTAGCAAAAAAAAAAAGCAGTGTGCCTCAAACAGAACCTTGTGGAACACTAAACTTTACCCTAATACATGTACAGTGGTGCTTAAAAGTTTGTGAACCCTTTAGAATTCTCTATATTTCTGCAAAAATATGACCCAAAACATCATCAGATTTTCACACAAGTCCTGAAAGTAGATAAAGAGAACCCAGTTAAACAAATGAGACAAAAATATTATACTTGGTCATTTATTTATTGAGGAAAATGATCCAATATAAGTATGTGAACCTTTGCTTTCAGTATCTGGTGCGACCCCCTTGTGCAGCAATAACTGCAACTAAATGTTTCCGATATCTGTTGATCAGTCCTGCACACCGGCTTGGAGGAATTTTAGCCCATTCCTCCATACTGAACAGCTTCAACTCTGGGATGTTGGTGGGTTTCCTCACATGAACTGCTCACTTCAGGTCCTTCCACAACATTTCCATTGGATTAAGGTCAGGACTTTGACTTGGCCATTCCAAAACATTAACTTTATTCTTCTTTAACCATTCTTTGGTAGAACGACTTGTGTGCTTAGGGTCGTTGTCTTGCTGCATGACCCACCTTCTCTTGAAATTCAGTTTGTGGACAGATGTCCTGACATTTTCCTTTAGAATTCCCTGGTATAATTCAGAATTCATTGCTCCATCAATGATGGCAAGCCATCCTGGCCCAGATGCAGCAAAACATGCCCAAAACACGATACTACCACCACTATGTTTCACAGATGGGATAAGGCTGTTATGCTGGAATGCAATGTTTTCCTTTCTCCAAACTTAATGCTTCTCATTTAAACCAAATTGTTCTATTTTCGGGCTCAGCTGTCCACAAAACATTTTTCCAATCGCCTTCTGGCTTGTCCATGTGATCTTTAGCAAACTGCAGACAAGCAGCAAGTTTTTTGGAGAGCAGTGGCTTTCTCCTTGCAACCCTGTCATGCACACCATTGTTGTTCAGTGTGCTCCTGATGGTGTACTCATGAACATTAACATTAGCCAATGTGAGAGAGGCCTTCAGTTGCTTAGAAGTTACCCTGGGGTCCTTTGTGACCTCGCCAACTATTACACGCCTTGCTCTTGGAGTGATCTTTGTTGATCGACCACTCCTGGGGAGGGTAACAATGGTCTTGAATTTCCTCCATTTGTACACAATCTGTCTGACTGTGGATTGGTGGAGTCCAAACTCTTTAGAGATGGTTTTGTAACCTTTTCCAGCCTGATGAACATCAGCAACGCTTTTTCTGAGGTCCTCAGAAATCTCCTTTGTTCGTGCCATGATACACTTCCACAAACATGTGTTGTGAAGATCAGACTTTGATACATCCCTGTTCTTTAAATAAAACAGGGTGCCCACTCACACCTGATTTGTCATCCAATTGATTGAAAACACCTGACTCTAATTTCACCTTCAAATTAACTGCTAATCCTAGAGGTTCACATACTTTTGCCACTCACAGATATGTAATATTGGATAATTTTCCTCAATAAAAAAATGACCAAGTATCATATTTTTGTCTAATTTGTTTAACTGGGTTCTCTTTATCTACTTTTAGGACTTGTGTGAAAATCTGATGATGTTTTGGGTCATATTTATGCAGAAATATAGAAAATTCTAAAGGGTTCACAAACTTTCAAGCACCACTGTAGAGAAGTCACCACTTACATCTACAAACTGATAATCAAACACATAAGATTTGAGACAAGAGAGGGCCAATCCCTTAACTTCAACATCAAGGAGAATAGTATGATCAGTGGTGTCAAAAGCTGCAATAAGTTCAAACAACACAAGCAACCCTGAGCAGAGTCCAGGAGTAGTACATTTACCATTTAAACCAACATTGTCCCTGTGCTACAATGAGGCCTGAACCCTCGCTGATGCATTTAATGAATGTTATTCCTATGTACAGTAGATATGAGCATATCTGGTGTGCCACCTTTTCCAGGTTCTTGGAGATGATAACAGGGAGGTTTGATATTGGCCTATAATTAGACAACTGAAAGGGGCCAACATCAGGTTTTTTTTAAATCAAAGGTTTGATAACTGCTAGTTTCAGTGATTTTAGGTGCATAGCTGGAGCTAAAGGATCTCGTTTACCTGGTAGATGGGTTCCCCTTCTATGTCTGGGGGGGGGGGCGCTCCTGGGTGAGAGTGTTCTCAGACAATGGCCCTTGGATAGCTGGCTTCAAACATGAGACAAAGAATGTTGGTGCCATACAACTGTGAGGTGGGAGCTCGAGTTTGTAGGAGACCTTGTTTATGTGCCAGAGGACCTTGTATGAGCCAATGTAGCATGCCTGAAGTTTTTTGCATGTGTTGGGTTCCTTCAGGTCTTTTGTGGAGACCCATGCTCGGTCTCCTGGGGAGTATTTCGGGGTCTTGCTCCTGTGTTTATCGACGTATTGCTTATACTTTGCATTGACTACTTCAATTCTTTGGTGGACCTCCTCCCATACCTGTTGGCTCTGTTTGAACCAGTTGTCCACTGCTAGTACTTGGACCGGTGCATCATCCCATGGGGGGGGTTGGTAGCCAAGTATGCACTGGAATGGTGTTAGTTGGGTTGCAGAGTGCTTGAGTGGGTTTTGTGCATATTTGGCCCATGGCAGGAATTGCACTCAGTCCCCCTAGTTCCGCATGCAGAAGATACGCAGAAAGCTTCCTATTTCCTGGTTGGCCCGTTCGACCTGGCCATTGGATTGTGGGTGGTAGCCCAATGTGAAACTCATGGAGACTCCCAACCTCTCCATGAAGCAAGACCAGAGTCAGGAGATGAACTGAGGCCCTCGGTTGCTGACAATGTCCTCAGGGATGCCAAAATACCTGAAGACATGGTGAAAGATTAATTTGGCGGTTTGAAAAGCTGTAGGTAGACCAGGTAATGGCATGAGTCCGAGGGCCTTTGAAAACCCGTCTATGATGACCAGGATAGTGTTACCCTGGGAAGGAGATAGGTCCATGATGAAGTCGATGGCCAGGTGTGACCAGGATCTTTGGGGTACAGGGAGAGGGCATAATTTTCCAGCAGGTGAGGTTCGTGGTACCTTGGCTTTAATGCACTTTGAGCATGAGGAAACAAAGTGGTTTATTTCTGTGACCATATTCTCCCATCAATATTTATTCTTCAGCAGCTGGTGTGCATGATGGCTACTGGGATGGCCCATGGCAGGTGATGCATGCACTCAAGTAATGAGCCTGCCTCTGTGATGGTGTGGGACATACAGAAGATCAGGAGGGCAGTTTTCTGGGAGTGTCTGAGGTTGCGAATCCTTAATCTCCTTGCCAGGTCAGAAGTGTGGCAATGGTGCTGAAGCCCCTAATGAAACAATGGTAGAAATTAGCGAAGCCCAGAAAACGCTGTAGCTCCTTGATTGAGATAGGGACTGGCCAAGACGTGATGGCTGATACTTTTGCCTGGTCCATGCTAATTCCCTCAGCATTAATGATGTACCCCAAGAAAGAAATCTGTTGTACATGAAATTCGCATTTTTCTGCTTTAACGTATAGGTGATTCTCAAGAAGCTGGGAGAGTACCGATCTGACATGTCTAGAATGGCTTTCTTCTTCAGGGGAGTAGATCAATATGTCATCAGTGTAGGTGATAACATACCTCCCCAACATGTCTCAGAGCTCGTCATTTATTAGACACTGGAACACACTTTGTGCTGAAGAAAGGCCATAGGGCATTACCTGGTACTCAAAATGGCTGGCGGTGGTATTGAAGGCCGTCTTTCATTTATCCCCTTCTCTGATTCTGATTAGATTATAGGTGCTACATAGATCCAGCTTGGAGAAAATCTTTGCGGAACGTAGTTGTTCTAGGACTGAGGGTACCAGTGACAGAGGATATGGGTATTTCACGATGATTTGGTTGAGGCCCTTATAATTAATACACGGCCAGAGACCCCCTCCCTTCTTTTCCACAAAGAAGAAACCAGCTGAGGCAGGTGAGGTGGAAGGTCAGATGTACCCTTGGTTCAACGCTTTCTGTACATATTCCTCCATGGCGGCTTGCTCGGTCTGGGAAGGAGGATAAATACAGTTGCAAGGCGGAGTGGTACCTGGGAGGAGGTCAATTGCACAGTCATAAGTGCGATGTGGAGGTAGACCACAGGTCTTGCCTCTACTAAACACTTCCTTTAAGTCCGTATAGTGCTCAGGAACATTTGTCCAGCGAATCAGGCTGGGGACTCTCCACTGACATGGAGGAGAGGTTCAGTTGTGGACGAAGCAGACAGTTCTGGAAACAGGTGGGTGATCACTGAAGAATGTCCTCCTGCTGCCAGGAAATTAATGGGTTGAAGCCACGGGTAGCCCAGAATTAAGTCGTGATGTGCCATGGATGTAACTAATAGAGAGATGAGTTCGGAGTGTAGGGCTCCCACCTGAATACGAAGTGGAGACGTGCGACTGGTGACGAGTCCTTCCCCATGGGGTCTCCGTCAATGGTCTTGAGGCTGAATGGTCTCTGCAGTGTGTTTGTGGACAGGCTGAACCTCTGGACGATGGAAGTGTCAATAAAATTCTCCACTCCTGAGCCAATAAATGCAGAGAGTATATGTGTAGATGATGGCAGCTTCAGTAAGACAGGCGTTTTATAAGACTGTGCTTTATAAGGTACCAAGGAACTCACCGGGCTGGAAGAGGTTTCCGCTGGACTGGCGCGAGGAGGATGAACAGGGCATTTGGAAATGAGATGACTTGGATCACCGCAGTAGAAACATAAACCCTCGCATCTTTCTCTTTCTGAGCATTTGAGAGGAGCTTGAGATACTTTCATGGGCGAGGGCGAGTTGGAGGTAGGAGGTAGCATCGTGGTGCTCTGTAATGATGGTCTACTGTTGAGTAGATGGTCCAGACAGATGACTAGGTCGATGAGAGAGTCCAGAGTCAACTGTTTGTCTCGACATGCTAGCTCACTCAATACCTCTGGATTTAAATCCTGATGAAAGACCGCTTTCAGAGCTGGCTCATTCCAACCACTGCCTGCAGTGAGGGTTCGGAAGTCCAGAGCATACTCTGCAACTCTTCTCTTACCCTGCTTGATGTTAAGCAGGCTTTCACCAACTTCAATGCCCTCTGGTTCGTGATCAAAGACTTGTTTAAATAGTTCCAAGAAATGATCATACGAGGCTGTGTGCTCACCTCCTCGCTCCAAAACAGCACTGACCCATTGGAGAGCTTTGCCAGTCAGCAGTGTGAGAAATTTGGCAATTTTTTTTTTTTTTTTTTGCCCAACCGACCCTGCATAAATAACTTCTCAAGTGTTGAAAAAATACAAGCAGTCATTCTTTAAAAAAAAAAAGAAGAAAAGTTTCATGCATTGCAACTGATGGAAAATGTTTACCGCTGCTCAGAAACAGTCACAGCTACAGGCGCAGCCAGTGGTTAAATTGGCTTTTGTAAGGAGGGGGGGAGCCCTTCTTCACTCACAGTGGTCAATATCTCTCAAAACATTTTTATTTATCGCACCATCGGTTTAATACATATTTTATCAACTTATGACCTACTTATTTATATCTCACATCAATGTACATATTGGTAACTTATTAAGCCTACGTTTCACTATCAATCTACACTGTAATTTGTAAAACTTATTCACAATATGCACCACCAATTCACATATTAGCAATAGTTATTTATGCTGCGTTCATGTGCTATGGAAAGATGATATTTTCCAGTTGGGAAGTGGTATTTACCAGTGTGTTGTGTTCACATGCTTTTGTTGTTGTTGACAAATTAAAGATGGTGGACCAGATTCAGAATCAGGCCTGTTATTTGGCTAAAACAATTATAGATTGCCTTGTTCATCAGCTGCAGCAGGAATATGAGTTATCAAAAGTCAAAAGGTAAATAATGCTGAATATTTCCTGATCATGACAAGTAGAGATTTTCTTAACACATTGAATGCCACGCCCTGCGACCCTGTAGAAGGATAAAGCGGCTAGAGATAATGAGATGAGATGAGATTGAATGCCACGCAGTTTTTGGAAATTTGGCTGTAGCCACAATGAGTGTAGCCAGTATCTAGATCATTGTTGGCGTTCTTTGGACAGCCACAGAATATTTTGTATTAGGCTATAATATACATATTATAATAATATAATATACATAACATGACTCGTTTAAAAGGTGAGAGTCAGCTTTCCGTAGGTGAAAACCACTTCTTTCTTGGTTCATAAGCTAGTCTTGTACCGCTCGCCGCCATGTTGAAAAGGTTAAAGTTCGTCTCATCTCGGCAACTCGTGTATCAAAATTTTCTACGAGTTGCCCAGTGGAAAATACCACAAGAGGGGGCGTTCATGTGTGCTTTCCATGTCGGCGTTTGGTATTTACCATAATTCCCATTGCACAGGAACGCACCATTATATCTCATCAGTCTACACTATTATTTGCATTACTTGTTTACATCTCACACCATCAATTCACATTTTAACAATAGTTATGTACTGCAAAAATAGCCTACTACACGGGGCTGATGCTCACACTCTCTCCCTCGCTCCCCCCGTCTCACCGTCACTCACTCGCGCTGCCTCTGCCACTTGTTCTGATGGCTCCTCCCACTCGCAAGTAGAATGTGCGAGTGGGAGACGGGGGGAGCGAGGGAGAGAGAGCGTGTGATCAGTCCCGTGTAGTATTTTTGCAGACGTATACCATAACAGACGACCTCTATCTCTCTCATCATCAAATCATTTCCCTTTAAAATGATAGCTTCTTTAGCACGAATGAAAAAAAAAAGATTTACGGGAAATGTTATATCACTCGCGGGCGCGCGAGGGCCACTGTCTAAATACGGGAGACTCCCAGAGCGTCCGGGAGACTAGGGATGTCTGAATCACTTAATTTTATTATTTAGTCTATTCTTAGTACCCCACAGCAACCTTATAACTTTGGCCGACCAAAGCAACATTGGATTAGGAGTGGAGCGCGCGAGCCAATGGAAAAGTCCAGGCTGCCAGTTCTCACTATCACGAGGGAGGTTTGCTAGCGTTCCGCGCACACAGACAGGTTAGCGGGCATTCATTAAGTTAGTGAACTCAATTTTCTGATACTTACATAAAAGCTAAAAACAGAGAAAACAGCTACAACTTACTAGATGAAGATAAAATATGACAGAACTACAGACAAAAAGATCTGAACTTCAGCAAATGGAGGCGCAAATTTTTTGACTAACATCCTGTCTGTCAGTGTTAGCTAACGGTACTTATGTCATCTGCTGCACTAGTATATTTTGCCTGAGAAAGTTTTTCAACTAAAGACAAAATAAGCAAAAGGACCATGACTTACCTCTGTCTACTTTGCTAAGGCATTGTGTTTAGCAGATAGTTACAACTTCGTACGACATAAATCCTCATAAAATGTAAGTATGACGGACTGATAGAAAACAGTGGCGCCAATTTCTCGAGCTGAAGTTCATTAACGTTAACATTAAACGTATGATGATGCTGTGTGATGTCACGCATTCTCACAGCGCATGCGCATTCAATAATTCCAATGAAAATGTTTTTTTTTTAATTGATGGGTGTAATTCACTTTAGCTTATTTTTTGTTGTCTAAATCATTATTGACGAACTCTCATATTGATGGTGTTTTTAGAATAGATGAAAATGAATAAAAGTATTATATTATTATAAACACTGAAGCAGAGGGAGCTCCGCTCCTGCTGGCTGTACTGCCGAGGCGAGGAGGCGGAGCTGAGCTCCGGAGGGCTCCGGCCCAATTTAATCTCTGAGCACAGCCATATTTGATGTATCACGTGACTACAGCGATAACATACGGAAGTTCAAGGTGATTTTAGCAGAAAACCAACTTGGCAAAATGGCCACAAACAACAAAAACACATGCAATATTTAACGTCCCCTTCACCTGCATGGAAAACTTTTCAGTTATAGCCAATATGTCACGTAGGTTCTTAAATGTGACAATGATGGACAACGGCCAAAGATAGAACTTTTAATACAAGATGTTTAACTTAACACAAAATAAATTATAATAATCAAATAAAAGTTCAAGTAATTATTAACAAAAAAAAACTTTGTCTACAAAACAGAATACTGTATTGCACTATGTTTGCACCACCTGATTACATGCACATTACAGGACTACTACATAACAGTGCCCATGACCCAACTCATCCACCTCCCTTCAGAGGGCTAGATATAGTAGCCTGTCCCTACCCACTGGAAGACACCAATTGCTTTATATTACCAACATTACATAAACTATACATTTACATAACAATTTCAGGTCTAAGTGTATGCCAATAATCTCTATATTTCATAAGCAAAATACCCAATTACAATAAATGCATAAAATTTTTACAATACACATAATTAATGTTAATTGGGTGAAACCACTACAATCCATGCACAAGCTGGTGCGCATGCCCGACACTGGCACTACAAAGCCACCCCGACCTCCGTAGTTCGGGTCCTTTGACCCAGGAACCTGGAAGTCCTGCAGTAAACAAACACAGTGAAGCAACAAGAAAATGCAGCTCTCACATACACAATCACAGATACGTAAAATAAAAGACTTGAACTTAACTAATGTGTGTGTGTGTGTGTGTGTGCTGTTATATGATTACTGTAACTGTGTATGGTCAGAAAAGATAATAGATAAGCATAACCGTTGCACATTAACGCTACAAACAATCTGCATGTGCATCCGCAAAGTTATTTAGCTGCTGGCTAGCTGCAGCTTGTAGCTTCCAACGTTACTATGTGTCAGTATAGTGTAATGTGGTGTGGTGTAGTGTAACACCGGGATAGACCTCAATCTGCAGAGCTCTGTGTCACATTACCTTCTCCCTCCCCAAGGGTGACGCTATCGGGCAGCCTCAACAGGTAGTCTGCAACCACGTTCTGTTTGCCTCGCTTGTGATGTACACAGAACTGGAATGGCTGCAGCTCCAAGTACCATCTAGTCACCCAGGGATTCTTGTTCCGCATTTGATGCTTCCAGGTTAAGGCCCGATGGTCAGTGTACAGGTCAATCTCCTGGCCTAAGAGGTAATACCAGAGACTGTCTAATACCCACTTTATTGCAAGGCATTCTTTTTCAACCATAGAATACCTTGACTCTCCTCGGAGAAGTTTTCGGCTTAAGTATAGGATGGGTGTCTCTTCTCCTTGTTCTCCTTGTGCAAGGACTGCACCAAGTCCGGCTCCTGAGGCATCTACCTCCACCAGGAAACATTTGTTAAAATCTGGAGGACAGGAGAGGTGCACAGACAATTCTTCAAAGCATTAAATGCTACTTCACATTTATCACTCCAAACTACAGTGTTACTGGCAGATTTCTTAGTCAGGTTGGTTAAGGGAGCAGAAATGGCAGAACTTTGGGGAATAAACTGCCTGTACCACCCAATCATGCCCAGGAAGGATTTTACCTGAGTCTTGATTGCTGGTCTTGCACTCTCCCTGATGGCTTGTACCTTGTCCACTTCCTTTCCCCAGCTGATAGCACAGGTACTTGGTCTCCTCCTTTGCCCACTCACACTTCTGTATGTTCAGGGTGAGGCCAGCTCCCTGGATTCATTCAAGGACATGATGGGAGGTGCTTTAAATGTTTAGGCCAGCTATCATTAAAGATGACGACATCATCTAAATAGGCAGCACTACAGTCCTGAAGGACACAGTCCATCAACTGCTGGAAGCTGCCCGGTGCTCCGTGAAGTCTGAATGGCATAATTCGGAACTGGAACAAGCCCAGGGGTGTGCGGAACTCAGTGTAGGCTTTGGACTTCTTTTCCAAGGGGACTTGCCAATATCCTTTACATAGATCAAGAGTAGTAATGAAATTGGCATGGCCCACCTTTTTCAGAAGCTCATCAATGCATGGCATGGGATACGCATCTGAATGAGAGATGGCGTTCAGCTTCCGGAAGTCCAGGCACACCTGTAATGAGCCATCCTTCTTCAGTATGATCACGATTGGGCTGCTCCGTTCACTGACTAACCGCTCAATCACTCCAAGATCCAACATGACATGGATCTCTTTCTTGAGAGCGTCGACCAGTCTTTCAGGAATGCGGTATGGCTGCTGTCAGATTGGAAATGCACCATCTTTCAGGTGGATGGTGTGTTCCAGGACTATGGTCTTCCCTGGCCTCTGTTGGAAAAGCGCAGGATAGTGACTGAACACTTTAAACAAGCCTGCCTGCTTCTCACCATCCAAGTGTGGCAGGTTCACTTCTACTCCACCATTCCATGGCTGCAACAGCTCCTCTGGTTCCGCCTCATCTTTCAGGTACCACACAAGCATCACCATCTTCTTGGAATCTGCTCGCTCATGCCAGGCTCTGAGAAGATTAGCATGGTAGGTTTGAGAGGGTTTACCTTTGTCTGGGTGATGGATCTCATAGGTGGTTGGGCTCATCTTCCTCAGAATGGTGTATGGCCCTTGCCATTTGGCCAACAACTTACTAGTGGAGGAAGGCAATAGAAGAAGCACTTTTTGCCCTGGCTGGAACTCCCTTGAGCGTGCATGTTGGTCATACCACCGTTTTTGAGTGCGTTGTGCCTCCTGGAGGTTTTCTTGGGCTTGCTGGTGGTATTTCTCCAGTCTGTCCCGCATCTGCAGCACATACTGAACAACGCCCTGGCTGTTGGACTCTGAGGTGGCACCCTCCCATGAGCTCTTCAGGAGATCTAGTGGCCCCCTCACTGGCCACCCATATAGGAGCTCAAATGGTGAAAATCCTGTTGACGCTTGGGTACTTCCCTATAAGCGAACAACAGGAATGGCAACCATTTGTCCCAGTCTTGGCCTGTGTCTTCCACGAACTTATGGAGCATCATTTTGAGTGTCTGGTTGAATTGCTCTACCAATCCATTTGTCTGGGGATGGTAGGGTATGGTCTTCAAAGCCTTTATCCCCAGTTGACGATGAAGCCAGGCCATCAACTGTGACTCAAAATTGTTCCCTTGATCAGTGAGAATCTCTTCAGGTATGCCAACTCTGGAGAACAACTGGACAAGAGCACTGATCACCTTTGGGGTAGTGATGCTTTGAAGTGGGAAAGCCTCTGGGAATCAGGTTGTATAATCGCAGACCACCAGGATATACCTGTAACCCGTGCTTCTCCTCTCCAATGGACCCACAATGTCCATAGCAATTCTTCGAAAAGGAGATGAGATGACAGGCAATGGACACAGAGGTGCTCTCTCAAATCTGCAAACAACAGAGGTTTTTTGACAGACAGAGCATGTTCAGCAGTAGTTTTGTGTGTCAGTGTACATGGTTGGCCAGAAAAACCTAACCCCCAATCTAAGGCAAGTTTTCTGTTGACCCACATGCCTAGCCCAAGGTACAGTAAGTGCAATATGGAGAACTAGAGGTCTACAGCTAACTGGCACCACTAGCCTCTTTACACCGGCCTCTGACTGATTGTAAAGGACGTTATTCTTAATCAAATACCTGTCTGCACAGTACGGCTCATTGTGCTTGGCTTCGGCTTTCTCAAAAAGTGGCTGCAAGGATGCAGCTTCCCTTTGAAGCTTCACAATATCATAAGGTACCTCGCATTCAACCTTTAATTCTTTTGTATCAAGTTGTTCGAAGGACCCCCGATTACAGTATTTCTCCAGCCTTTGCTGGCGTCGTGTCTTACGGGGCCCCATTTCCCCACCTTGAATAACATCATCTGGAAAATCAGGTAGTGGTTCCATAACCCTCTGAGAGCAGGTGACAACAGGACAAGATACATTCACATCAGCATCATTAGCACACGTCACCCCTTCATTACAGGAAGTCCCCAATAACTCATCCCACACTGGTACATCCCTCCCCAGTATGACATCGTAAGGCAAGTTCTCAACCACCACCATTCTTAACAGAAACTTCACGCCATCAGTTTCAATTGTAAGTTCAGCCTGGGGATGCTGTTTTCTATCTCCATGCACACACTCAATCACTGTCTGTTTTTGATAATCAACACTGGAGAACATGACATTTCTTAATCAAAGAAACAGCACTACCAGTGCCCAACATTGCATCAAGAATGACCCCATTAACTTTTACTCTCTGGTTAACTGGCTCCCCCTGGTTAACTTCAGATTCCTCATCCCCCTCTCTAGGAACATAACAAAAATCTGTTAATTTAGGTTTTCTTAGAGGGCAGACTGAGGCCTTGTGACCTAGCTATTGACAAGAGAAACAAATGAGCGCTGACTTACTGACTGGTTTACTTTCAGCTTTTTCAACCCCAGTTCTGGTCCCACCTCCAGAGTTACCACCCCCAGGAAAGTTACCTCCTCCCTGCTTGCAGTCTCAGGCTGGTCTTTGGGAGAAGACTGGACGAGTTGGTTCCCCCTTGTGGGTGTTGATATACTGCAGTGCCAACTTCGCTGCAGTCATTCTGACTTCTGGTTCATGCTCACAGACCCAGGTACACACCTCCAGAGAGAGGACATTCAACAGCTGCTCCAAGATGACCTTCTCCCCGATCTCCTCCTTGGTGCGTAGCTCTGGTTGCACCCAGCGGCGGTAGAGATGCTTCAACTGGTAGTAAGTCTCTAGAGGTGTTTCTCCTGCTGGTACAGTGTCCCTCTGAAATCGCCACCGATACATCTCTGGAGAAATGTTGAACTTCATCAACAGCACCTCCTAGAGCTGCTGGAAGTCACCTGCCTGCTCTTCATCCATCACTGAGTAGGCTTCCAAGGCTTTACCAGTCAGCAATGGAATCAATCGAAACCTCCGGCCACTGCCAGGTACGTGCCAGACGTTAAAACTGCAGGAGGTAATTTTCAATACCCTCCCCCTGCTGGTATGGTAGTAACTTCGGTTCTTCTTGTCGTACTGGTTGGCTTGGCCCCTGAGGGTACACCGGACCTGCTATCAGGTCTGCTGGGCCTGGCAGGTACGCTGGCAGGTATATGGGGCCTGCTGGCGGGTACCCTGGGCCTGCTGGAAGATACGCCGGGCCTACAGTGTGACATGCTGGATATGCTGGGCCTGCAGGATGGCATGATGGGCCTTCTAGACGGTGCACTGGAGCTTCTGGGTGATGTGGTAGACCTTCTGTGTGACGTGCTGGAACTTCTGGGTGGTTGTGGTTAAGACCTGAACTCTGAAAAGGCCTTAATGGTGCCACCTCTGATTACTGGATACCTCCCAGGGGCTGGAATGGTGTTGCCAGAGGAAAGTCAAGTCTAGGGCTTTCCTCCACAAGAAGGCTGGATAACACCATCTGATGTGAGCGGGGGTAGTCTGGGCAAGGATGCATGGCCGTGAAAAAATCTTGCGGTTCCTCCCGCATTGCTTCATCCCTCCTCACCTGTGCCTCTTGCCGGGCATCGTCCCTCATCTTCTGCTCTGTGAGGACGTCTCGGACCAGTTCGGTTAGTGATGTGGCTGGAACAGATGGTCGTGCCCGGGATGCTGCACCTTCCACTCCCTTTGCAGTCTTCGGTCTGGCTCCCTGTTTCCTGTAGTCCTGGGCAGCTGCTTCTGCTGGCTCTGCTGCGGATTGAGCCGTCTCCCAGTCATCATCTTTCAGTGTGACTGCCTTGGCTGATGATTTTTGGGCAGCAACTCCTCTTTGGGTCGAACAAGTCACTTTTCTTTGGCCAGCCATCCCACTTCTGACACCATATGTCACGTAGGTTCTTAAATGTGACAATGATGGACAACGGCCAAAGATAGAGCTTTTAATACAAGATGTTTTATTGGGTCCGGTTTCCCAAAGTGGCAGCAGAAATTTAACACAAAATAAATTATAATAATCAAATAAAAGTCCAAGTAATTATTACAACAACAACAAAAAAAACTTGGCCTACAAAACAGAATACTGTATTGGACTATGTTTACACCGCCTGATTACATGCACATTACAGGACTACTACATAGATTATACTGTCGCTTTCATTTTTGTACTTTTCACTTTCGCTTTCCTTTTTCCGGTTTTTTTTTTTTCCGGTTTTTTCTCTTTCTTTTTTCGGAAGAACCCCGAGACCGGAAGCTTTCTTTTTTTCTCCTCCACAAGCGGAGGCCATCTGATCTGCTTTAATATCAACAGATCTTCATTTAAGGTACGTGAATCTTTTCATCATGGCACACCTTCAGCCTGTTCAGTGTGCTGAGTGCAGGATGTTTAGTCATTCTTCCTCCGTCACTAGCGATAGCTCTATTAGCTTTACTTGTGATAAGTGCAGATTAGTTAGCTCTCTGACGGAGAAGATTTCAGTGCTAGAAGCGCGTGTCCAGGCTTTAGAGCAGGTTAGTGAGCGTGAGAACAGTGTAGTTTCTGTTAGGGAAAGTCTGGACGCCCTAGGTGGAGTTAGCAATCCCCCAACTCCGGCATTAGAGCCCTTACAGCGGGGCGAATGGGTGACGGCTCGGCGGCATAAGCGTAGAGCCAAAGCTACCGCTGAGGCTCGCCCACGGGAGCACCACTCCTCTCCGCGTCACGTGTCGAACAGGTTTGCTCTCCTTAGTGATGCACCCACTGAGAAACCTGAAAGAGCTCTGGTTATAGGGGACTCTATCATACGGCACGTGAAATTAGCTCAGCCTTTAGGGGCACCAGCAGCTTTAGTCAGGTGTATACCGGGAGCCAGGGCGCCGGACATAGCAGGTAATCTTAGGGTCCTAGGCAAGCATAGGTTCTCAAAGATAGTTATCCATGCAGGAGCTAATGATATACGCCTTCGTCAGTCTGAGGTTACTAAGAGTAACTTTGTAGAGGTGTTTAAATTAGCGAAGGCGATGTCCGATGCTGTAGTATGCTCTGGCCCCATCCCAATGCGGCGTGGCGATGTAGCTTACAGCAGGTTATGGTCGCTGAACTGCTGGCTGTCCAGGTGGTGCTCTGAAAACAGTGTGGGCTTTATAGATAACTGGGCTAATTTTGAGGGCACTGCTGGCCTGTTAGGGCGGGACGGTATCCATCCCACTCGGGAAGGTGCTGCTCTCATTTCCTGCAGCATAGGTCATAGTCTCAGAACAGGCCTAGTTAATTTCTGACAATCCAGAGCCAAGGCCAGGGAGCAGACGAACAGGCTAAACCGACTGTCTGCTAGCTGCACAGAGTCGTCACTCAGGGCCCACTACATCGAGACTGTGTCTGTTCCCCGAGCTCAACAAAAAGGTAGAAATTTTCAGAGAGTTTGTTCCAGTAACCTAATCAATATAAAATTAGATCAGACTGACTGTACAGCTGCTGCCAGCACCTTTGATCTAAAGGTGGGGCTATTAAATATTAGATCTCTTACATCTAAAGCGCTAATGGTTAATGAACTCATTACTGATCAGGAGTTTAATGTACTGTGTTTAACAGAAACATGGATTAAGCCAAATGAATATATAGCATTAAATGAAGCGAGTCCTCCTGGATACAGTTATATACACCAGCCTCGTCTAACTGGCAGAGGAGGAGGCGTCGCGGTTATTTATAACGATTATCTAGGTGTAACACACAAACCTGGTTATAAATTTAATACATTTGAAGTTCTTCATACTCATATAATGTATGTAGCCTCAAAAAATAAGTCTACCCAGTTAATTCCATTGCTTATTATTTACAGGCCCCCGGGGCCATATTCTGAGTTTCTTTCTGAATTTGCAGATTTTATCTCAGATTTGGTTATTTCCTTAGACAAAGCTTTAGTTGTCGGAGATTTTAATATTCACTTTGATAACCCAGAAGACCCTTTAAAAACAGCGTTTGTGTCCATCTTAGATTCAGTTGGGATTAAGCAGAATGTCATAGGACCGACCCATAATGGTGGTCACACCCTTGATCTAATACTAACATTCAGATTAAACGTAGACAATATAGTCATACTTCCACAGTCTGAAGTTATCTCAGATCATTGTCTCATCTCATTCAAAATATGTCTGAGTAATAATATATGCACCTCACCACGCTACTGTATTAAACGTACTTTCACGTCAACTACTGCACAGAGCTTTATAAATGATCTCCCAGAGCTGTCAACTTTGATTGGGTCACTGTCAGCCCCTGCAGAACTCGATCAGGCAACTGAATGCTTAGAGTCAACATTCCGCCATACTTTAGATAATGTAGCTCCTCTAAAAAGGAAAATGGTCAGAGACAAAAAATTAGCGCCCTGGTATAATGATGACACTCGCACATTAAAACAGACCACTCGAAAATTGGAACGTAAATGGCGTCAAACAAAATTGGTAGTGTTCAAATTGGCGTGGAAGGAGAGCTTCCTGAAGTATAAAAAAGCTCTTAGTGCTGCGAGATCAACATATCTCTCCTCCCTAATAGAAGATAACAAAAATAATCCTAGATTCCTATTTAATACTGTAGCAAAATTAACCAGGAATAAGTCCACTATCAACACATGCACACCTGCAGTATGTAGTAGCAACGACTTCATGAATTTTTTTAATGACAAAATTGAGAATATCCGACAAAAAATTCAAACTACTAATTTAAGGTTAGACAATGAAAGCGACCTTGTAGTTAACAATACAACTGTATCAGATCATCAGTTAGAATGTTTTACTCCCCTAAAAGAAACTGAATTACTCTCATTAATCTCTACATCAAAAGCCTCAACTTGCGTACTAGATCCCTTACCGACACATCTATTCAAACAGATAATGCCTGGAGTAATTGAACCGCTTCTAAAAATAATAAATTCTTCTCTTATGATTGGCTATGTACCCAAATCCTTTAAACTAGCAGTTATCAAACCCCTGATTAAAAAACCTGACCTTGATCCCTGTCAGCTGTCCAATTATCGGCCAATATCAAACCTCCCCTTTATCTCCAAGATCCTTGAAAAAGCTGTGGCACAGCAGTTATGCTCATATTTACATAGGAATAACATCCATGAAATGTATCAGTCAGGATTTAGACCTCATCATAGCACAGAGACAGCACTGGTTAAAGTAGTAAACGACCTACTGTTGGCGTCTGATCAGGGCTGTGTCTCGCTACTTGTGTTGCTTGACCTTAGTGCAGCATTTGATACCATTGATCATTCCATTCTTCTGGATAGACTAGAAAATGTTGTGGGAGTTAAGGGAACGGCCCTCTCCTGGCTCAGGTCTTATCTAACTGATCGTTATCAGTATGTCGATATAAATGGTGATATTTCTAGACGTACCGAGGTAAAGTTTGGTGTTCCACAAGGTTCTGTCTTGGGTCCACTGCTTTTTTCTCTATATATGTTACCTTTGGGCGATATTATTCGTAAACATTGTATTAGTTTCCACTGTTATGCTGATGACACACAGTTGTATGTCTCTGCAAAACCTGATGAGAGACACCAGCTTAATAAAATTGAGGAATGTGTTAAGGACATTAGACACTGGATGCTTATAAATTTCCTTCTGCTTAACTCTGACAAGACTGAAGTACTTGTGCTAGGACCACATAAAGCTAGAAGTAAGTTTTCTGATTACACAGTAACTCTGGATGGCCTTTCTGTTTCTTCACGTGCAGCAGTAAAAGACCTCGGAGTGATTATTGACCCCAGTCTTTCATTCGAAACTCACATTGATAACATCACCCGGATAGCTTTCTTTCATCTCAGAAATATTGCAAAGATAAGAAATTTAATGTCATTGCATGATGCAGAAAAACTAGTCCATGCTTTCGTTACCTCCAGGTTGGATTATTGTAATGCCTTACTGTCTGGATGTTCCAATAAGTGCATAAACAAGCTCCAGTTAGTTCAAAATGCCGCAGCAAGAGTCCTTACTAGAACTAGAAAATATGACCACATCACGCCTGTCTTATCCACACTGCATTGGCTCCCAATCAAATTTCGTATTGATTATAAAATACTACTATTGACCTTTAAAGCACTAAATGGTCTCGCACCACAGTACCTGAGTGAACTTCTGCTCCTCTATGACCCGCCACGCCTACTTAGATCAAAAGGTGCAGGCTATCTGCTGGTACCTCGTCTAGTGAAGGCTACATCAGGGGGCAGAGCCTTTTCTTACAAAGCCCCACTGTTATGGAACAGCCTTCCAAGTAATGTTCGGGAATCAGACACAGTCTCAGCATTTAAGTCTAGGCTGAAAACATATCTGTTTAGTCAAGCCTTTTGTTAATGGTGTTTATGAGGTAAAGGAGTAGATCTGGAGGGTCCTCAGACATAGAGTGTTTTGGTAAACTGGGATGTATGGATGCTGTCAGTCCCCACTCGCTTGCTCACTCGAGTTTGTTGACGGTGCAGTGGCTGGCTGCTTTATGTCCCGGGGCTCCCTCATGCCTGTGTTACCTTCTGGCTCTCTCCTTTTAGTTATGCTGTCATAGTTAGTTGCCGGAGTCCCTGCTTGTACTCGGTGCAATATGTATACTGTTCCTACTTATTCAGGTGACATTGGGCATACCTAACCACCTGTGTTTTCTTTCTCTTCCCCCCCCCCCCCACCCCAAATCTGTCCCTCTGAGTTACATGGAGTCAACAGGAAATCTTTTGGTGGAGACGGTGGGGACCTCGACTGGCTATCGTAGCCTGCAGGGAATCGGCCGTCAGACGTTCTGTCGCATGTCCCAGACCCGGTGAAATGTAACTGAATTGTCTTGGCCAGGCCTAAGGGTCCCATCTGCATCTCATCATTGCTGAGGAGTGTGCTCCCATCACCCAATCAAGCATCCAGCCAGAGCAGGTCATGATATATTTTTTACCATATTAACATGCCATTGTGCGTCATGCCTGATGTAAAGACTCTCGTCTCTGCGAGCCTACCACACAGATTTAATACTTGTCATTTTTAGGGCATACCTAACAACGTGTTTTCTTTCTCTCCCCCCCCCCATCTGTCCCTCTGAGTTACATGTTGATCCTGGGATTGAGATGCTGGCCTCTTCTGCCCCTCGGACCTGCTTGATCCATCCTGGTGCCCTGTGTCTGGTCGGAGTTTTATCGCCCCACTCCTGTGAAGGACGGCCCCATGAGGACAGTTGAGGGTTATACCTGTTAAAACTGTTAATATTATAGTCAGGCTGTCTGTTGTTGCCCAAATGAGGATGGGTTCCCTTTTGAGTCTGGTTCCTCTCGAGGTTTCTTCCTCATGTCGTCTGAGGGAGTTTTTCCTTGCCACCGTCGCCACAGGCTTGCTCATTGGGGATAGATTAGGGATAAAATTAGCTCATGTTTTAAGTCGTTCAAATTCTGTAAAGCTGCTTTGCGACAATGTTTATTGTTAAAAGCGCTGTACAAATAAACTTGATTTGATTTGATTTGATAACAGTGCCCATGACCCAACTAATCCACCTCCCTTCAGAGGGCTAGATATAGTGGCCTGTTCCTACCCACTGGAAGACATCAATTGCTTTAACATTGCATAAGCCATACATTTACATAACAATTTCAGGTCTAAGTGCATGCCAATAATCTCTATAATTCATAAACAAAATACCTAATTACAATAAATGCATACATTTTTTACAATACACATAATTAATGTTAATTGAGCGAAACCACTACAATCCATGCACGAGCTGGTGCACGTGCCCGACACTGGCACTACAAAGCCACCCTGGCCTCCATAGTTCGGGTCCTTTGACCCAGGAACCTGGAAGTCCTGCAGTAAACAAACACAGCGACGCAACAGGAAAATGCTTCTCTTGCATACACAATCACAGATACGTAAAATAAAAGACTTGAACTTAATATGTGTGTGTGCTGTTATACGATTACTGCAACTGCATATGGTCAGAAAAGACGATAGAGAAGCATAACCATTGCACAGTAGCACTACAACCTGCGTGTGCACCCGCAAAGTTATTTAGCTGCTGGCTAGCCACAGCTTGTAGCTTCCAACGTTGCTATGTGTCAGTATAGTGTAATGTGGTGCAGTGTAGTGTAACACAGGGATAGACCTCAATCTGCAGAGCTTTGTGTTACACAATATAAAAACTGATTTTAAAAAATCAGCATTATACCATACTCATCCCTCCATGCAAAACCCCAGCCAAAAATCACATATCAGCATTCGTGTATGACTACAATTATACAGCAACTGAAAAAGGTGCTCAAGTCAGCAGGGGCACCGGCTAGAAATTTTGGGCCCTATGAAGGAATATAATAAACCCAACCCTTGGTTTATCCAAAGGAAGTGCTGTTAGTGTTATTTTCTAACAAAAAAACACAGATGAATTCAAAAGTCTGAGTTTGTCAAACACCAGTAAAGACCCACTGGATCTGAACACCTCTACTGAACTGATCACAGAAGACACAGACCTTGTTTAAACCCTGATATTACTTTACACCACTCGGTGTCAGTATTTAGTTAGTGACCCACCAAGGCTGTAGCTAGTAGATAAACTAGTAGATAAGTATAAACTTGGTCTCGGCTGGCCTTGCTGTCAAAAACACACTTCCAAATTTATCATTATGTCTCCTTCATGTACTGTCTCATTATATGTAGTTAAATTTCTAGGTTGATGAATCACTATTTAATTGATAGATGATGATTACATGGTGTGCTGCAAGAAACCCACTGAGGGCTTTTTTGTTTTTTTGTTTTTTTTGGCTGTGCCAATTTAATAGAAAACAGTAAATACAGTATTCAGCAATGCAGTGAGAAAAACTCAACATTCATCAACTTATTAAATAAAGACTTGAATAATAACAACAAATATAAATGTGAACAATGGCAAAACATCAAACCATACAAAGAGGTCAAATGGCAGAGAATAACTCCTCAAATATTTAGTATCTCAATGTTCAACAGCCCCAAATGACCTAAATAACCACTGTACATACTCTACATACAGTTTTAAAGTGACTTATGGGCTTTGTTGTGCAACAAAGGGGACCATTTTTTAACACAATAATGAATTTTCCATCAATAAATTGGTCATCCCTTGCTCCCTGCAAATGGATACATCAGAAACAGAAAAGCATATTCTCTCTGGCTGCATCATGGCTTGAAGAGGGCTCTGGCTCTAAAGTATCCATAACCTTAACAATAAGGTACATAATTCAGAATCTGTGTTGTGAGAACTATGTGTATGTATTACTAACATTTGGATGGAATGAGGTGCATGCTTGGTTAGTAACATTAGTTGATCATAAAAGGAAACAAATACAGTGATGCTTTCAGTATCTGGTGTGACCCCCTTGTGCAGCAATAACGGCAATTAAACGTTTGCGGTAACTGTTGACCAGTCCTGCACACCGGCTTGGAGGAATTTTAGCCCGTTCCTCCGTACAGAACAGCTTCAACTCTGGGATGTTGGTGGGTTTCCTCTAGGGCTGTAACAATATGCGTATCGAAATCGAAATCGTGATACGCAGAGCCACGATCCGTGTCGCAATACAAGAAGGCAGAATCGCGGTACACCCTTTCAAACTTCTCCTCAGCCCAAAAACAGAGGCGCTTCCAAACTTCAATTTATGAATACTTTTTATTTAAATTACATTTTAAACTTACTTAAATTACTTTTTTTTTTATATCTATTAGTAAGTCGTTTTTTCGCTGACCTGCGACAATCTTCTGCGAGTCACGCAACGTCCACACTCGCCACTGGCAGAGCATTCATTCCTTTTAAGCAGTCGCCATTCTGGTTGCGACGCGGGGAGCGAATCTGTAAGCAAGCAGCTCATTGGCTGGCTAGGTGTGCCACAAGCCAATCACAATCACTTGACCGGAAAGGCATGCAGTGTTGCCAGATTGGGCGGGTTTAGGTGCTTTTTGGCTGGTTTTGAACATATTTTGGGGTGGAAAACGTTAGCAATATCTGGCAACACTGAAGGCATGTCTGCTTGGGCAGAAGCCTTCTGCGGCAGTTACATTTTGACACGCGAGCAATGTTTCACCATAAAAATTCCGTAATTTCCATCTGTTTTCCGCGATCACAGAAAATCATTGGCCCTATGAGAGTGAGACAGTGAGAGAGCCACCCCCCCCCAAAAAAAAAAAAAAATCTTAACGGATTTACACGATTTGGAAAAATGACACTTTCAGAACCGAAAAAACCAGAGCTTCCGGCTCAACAGTATTATTTTGAGAAATAAAACAATCTTTGGATATACATTTGTTCATTTTTGCATACATATTACTCATTCTCTGCAGTGGTCTGAATTATTTGTTATTAAATAGTTAATGCAAGTAAGTAAATGTTAAGTCAAATTTACTACTTTAAAAAAACATTTTTAAAAAATCGTGGGTGTATCGAATCCTGGGTCAAAAATCACGATACGAATCGAATCGTGAGTTGGGTGTATCATTACAGCCCTAGTTTCCTCACATGAACTGCTCACTTCAGGTAATTCCACAACATTTCGATTGGATTAAGGTCAGGACTTTGACTTGGCCATTCCAAAACATTAACTTTATTCTTCTTTAACCATTCTTTGGTAGAACGACTTGTGCGCTTAGGGTCGTCGTCTTGCTGCATGACCCACCATGAGATTCAGTTCATGGACAGATGTCCTGACATTTTTCCTTTAGAATTCACTGGTATAATTCAGAATTCATTGTTCCATCAATGATGGCAAGCCGTCCTGGCCCAGATGCAGCAAAACCGGCCCAAACCATGATACTACCACCACCATGCTAGCTTGATCATCCAAGCAGTGGTTAAGCCACAATAATAATCTTCTGTAGCATGTTAGGTTATTAGCCACTGAAGGAAGGTCAGTGAATAAATGTATAGGCTACCTTTCCTTGGGGGGAAAAAACCAAACACCTGGGTGACTAATTGTTGACCCTTTTTCTCTCTCTCAGCTTTCTGCTGCCTCTCTTTGTTTCTGGTAACCCGACTTCTTCATGATGGTGTCAATCTACTGATGGTTCACCATCACTTCTGCTTTTACCGTGCACAGCAAACGTTAGTGCTGGATTGGAAAGCAACAACCCTAACACGGTGTTGCGCCCTGTCTCTGCCTATGCAAGACCGTACCATGTAATGAATAGGGAGAGGGCTGAAATATAAAGACTATCTATTCTAATAATTTTTTGGAAAATGGAAAACCAAACCAAAAGTTTGTTGTATTTGCTCAATATAAGAGACAAAATTATTAAAAATATTTTTTATTAAATTAACTTGTACATGGTAATAATATGAATATTGTCCTCTGAGGGCCCTCTGTCAATGCTGGGCCCTTAGAATTGTCCTAACTTTCCCCCCCTAATGGCGCCCCTGATACCATGTACGTTATCTCTTGCCTAGTTATACACATCATGTGGTGTAAGAATCTGGTTGTTAACTTTGGCCTGAAGGTTTGCTCTAGCTGCTACTGTTTTAACAGTGCCACCTACACCATCACAGTGGCTCTTCCCATGGCTAGTAGCAAAGAAATATCATTTGGCAGATAGACTGTGATCATAATGCCTGCAAAGTTTGGCAAAATATTTTTAAGCTTTTATATTGGCTCGCAGCCCTCTCACTAAAGTAAATTACTTTTTCACATTTTGGTAAATCTTTTACTGCAGTCAACACTTAAAAAATGAATGTATGAATTGCAACAGCATCATGCTTCAATAACAATATGATATAACGCGTGTTAATGCACTTGAGAGCTGAAGTTGGGAAATCCATGAGATACCTTACAAAAGGATGTACTCCTGCCTGGGAGTTATCCCAGTGATGTCCCTGTACAGTATCTTGAATGATGAATCCATAATTTTCAGCAAAATTAAGTAGAACTATAGCTTTACTCCAATTAACCATTACTTTGAACATAATTAAAGCCTCAGACTGAGATTTGGTAATGAAGTGTTGTTGTGCAAGTTTGTTGAATGATTCCCACATAATATCAATGAAGTCTGCTGCAGTACGTTCAAGCGAGATGAGCATTGTTCTTTCAGTCTGTCCCAATAGTTTATATTTAATGATTTGACCAAGCTCAAACTCATGAGATTGAGGTACTCTTGCAAATGCCTCTTTGCCAGGACACTTCTCACAGGCATGTAACAACATACAATCATAATTTTGCAAATTACAAACAGTTTTGGAGAGCAAATCCTGATAATTGACATCAACTGGTAACGCAGCCACTAACAATTTGGCATTTTGGAGGTATTGACAGACGCTGACAGCAGTGGCGGCTGGTAGTCTTTCAAACGGGAGGCTGGTCGGTTACGATATTTCCAGATTTTAAAAGAAAAAACACATCAATTTTGCCCATACTCTTGCATCTGATCTGGCTGATTGTTGGCAGGGTCACAAACTGTGAAATAACAGGTTCTTTTGGCCCATTAGCCTACTGTCCAATATACATGATGGTGGTGTGGGGGGGAGGGGTATATTTTAACATTTTATATTTTAAAATTGTGGCATGTTGTTTAAAAATTGATCATTATTGAAAGCAGCTCTTTGTCAGGAACCTCAGCAGTAACAGCAGAGTGTTCTGGAATAGGCACAAGTACTGACCTTGGGGAGCCAAACATAGAGCTGGGTGCCACACATTTCATTCAATGACACTTTCCCTATATTTTACTTATTTTGACTGAGAAATGTTTTATTGACAATTTTGATAACCCTTCACTTTTAATCCAGGTCTGTAGTGTGAAATGTTCTCGGCTGTGTTTTTGTTTAAAAATGTTTTCCAAATTGTAGCTGTGTTTAATTCATATCCAGAAAAATATATATTCCAATATAATATACTCAGCATAAACATTTTAAATAGATTCTATATTTTTGGTCCATCCATGACATATTACTAAAGTAGCCTATTTACTGTTGTTGATGTGGGTCACTTGCTGTTAGCCAATTCACTTTCTCGTACCAGGAGAGCTGAAAGGAACGAGTATTATTCCCTACCTTTTTCACCAAGTCAATTTGAGGCGTTGGTCTACCCTGCTCTTTAATTTTAATTTTTTCCTCGAAAGGAAGACTGGCAAATGGCTTCGCCAAAATTAAATCAGCAATGCTTGGCATCCGTGCGCAGCTTTCTTGCTAGCTGACTAGCCCCCTCAAATTCAAGTTCAATCACTCAAATAAACAAAATTTCTGAAACTAAGATGGCAAACTTGACAACACTATATTTACACTTTATTTACAATGAAAATATATACAAACTAAAAAAGCTAGTAGAAACCGTATGTAATGAATGAAATCGAAATGTAAACTGATCTCTTACAATACACCACAGCACTTGCGAATCCGCATGGGACTGAACTGAGATTCACCGCTGCCTGTCTATAGTTGAAACGAGCTGTCAATCAAAGAAAATATCCGGCTGCTTTCACCAGTCTCCTCGCGGAAACTGCCATGTCCCTCCCACTGTGAGGCTCGGAGTCCGTGGGCGGGCATTTTCGCAGTATTTGTCCAATAACCATCTTGCATTTTGAGATTGAAAAGCGCATCGCTCCCAAATGCCATTGAAGTCCACTGAGGCTGGGAGTCCGTGAGACTCCGTGGGCGGGCGTTTTCGCAGTATTTGTCCAATAACCGTCTTGCATTTTGATATTGAAAAGCGCATAGCTCCCAAATGCCATTGAAGTCCACTGAGGCTGGGCTGCATCACGCTGTCACGAGGGGGAAAAACTCACGCGCACATTAGGCAAACTGGGGAAAGTTATAACGGAATGATTTCGCACTGTAGTTGGGTTGAGCACATATATTTCTATGATTCTGGATCTGAAATAGCAATGGTATAACTTATTCTTTCGATTACGTTCATTATGTCTTATATTAAATATAGTTAGTTTTTTTTTTTTTTTTTTTTCTTTTTTATCAGACATCTAATTTATTGGGTTTGTTTACCTGACATGTTTCGACGTACAACTTCTCTGAGGAAGACGGAAGTTGTACGTCGAAACATGTCAGGTAAACAAACCCAATAAATTAGATGTCTGATAAAAAAGAAAAAAAAAAAACTAACTATAGGTATAACTTATTGCTATTTCAGATCCAGAATTTTTAGAGGAGGCTGAGCCTCCCTCGTTGTCTTAGAGCAATCGCCCGTGGCTGACAGAATGCATACGTTTAGGGCAGGCAGCAGCACACCATTTTGGTTTGGTAAATTGTGATTTGGTAAATCCTATTTTGTCACTATTGTGAGGACTATGATTTTCTCTTTCTTCAGCAACCTGGCATGCGTCACCAAATATTCATTGACCTCATTTTGTATCTTTGGTTTTCTGTTTACTCCAGCTATCTGGCACTTTTTTGGATGACTTTTTTTAAACATTGAGCTGCTATATCTATAGGCTGTGTCAGGATTTCTTTCGTTTCCATGTATCTACAAGGATGTTTGTTGTGTTCAGCTTGAGCTAAACATGCCCAATTCCACACCTGTGCAAGTGTGTGGGACGATGTCTTAAGTCCAGTACAGACCCTCACCCTCCCTCCCTCCGCTAATACACCTGTGTACTTCAGTTGAGCTTGTACGTTAGTGGTAGTCTACATTGCCATTTTGAATCAGACAATTCAGGTATGCAATGCTGAAGGGGCTAATAGACGCCTTCGCATGTTTGTAAACAAACCGACCGTTGCCAGGATGCGTGCGCAGCCTGGACCCAGAAACAATGGCGCTGCCCATAGAGCGGCATTATGAGCTGTCAGATTATGCAAAACAATTGTCGTTACAAGATCAAGAATGCTACATGAATAAGTTAACTCTAACAAGTGGACATCGCCTACCGGATCCGCATTTAATTAAAGAGTGGACGGACGATGTTAGTAAGTTCCCTGGTATACAATGGCCAGATATATACTCGTACCTTATTGACAAGACTTCAGTGTACACCCACGAAAAACTTCGTGCCTACAAGTCTTTAGACGCATATGATTGTTATGTGTGGGCATGTACAACTTGATTAACAATGGGACATTCATATTCATTTTGTTTTAATCAAATTATGCCAGTGATGTGATGGCAATGTGGCTTTAGCTACAACAGCAAATACCAACACTAAACAGCAATTTGCAGGAGGTAATGGCATGAAAGGAATGATAGTGTAAAGAGTGCAGCTAAGAGAAATCAGAGCTGCGTAAAAAGCGAGAGGCAGAGAGCAGAAATGAAACTGAACGGGGCGGGAGCTAGGTTAGAGCAGTCAACGTAAGTTGGCATTTAGAGTGAGGGCACAATTTTACCTTTCCATCCTTGCTTTAAAATTGTGATTTTCGGCAAACACAAATAATGATGGCACAAAATCTGGACTGCTTGAGTCAAGCGAGACCTCTCCTACAAACAAAATTGCATGCAAAGCTAAGTTAACATGCTAACAATATTCATTACATTGTGTAACTATGACCAGCTAATCAGACAAACGTTACCAAAGTATTTTGCTCCATCAATAAACAAAGACTAGAAAGAATAAAAAAGAAAGATTTAATAAATAGCCTGATCTTACCTGTGATGAAGTGGGCGCTGCAAACCCGCGCATTTTTGATAGTGCTTTCATCCCAGTCTACACGTTTGATGGCTTGTAGTCATAGACGTCGGCGATTTTTTTTTTTTGGAATGGGTGAGATCCTGCTGGAATTCTGAACATTTTAACCCCATCACTGCTACGAGTCTGACACCCGACAACACAACAAATAGGCATCACTGAGTCTTTTTTTGGGTCCAGGCTGCGCGCGCAATTTCCGCTTTCGTATGAATGACATTTACTGCGAAGGGGTCTATAGGGAGAACCAAGAGAAGTCCTGGTGGAATGCAGGTTGGTGATGCAATAAATTTAATGTTAGCATAATAACTTAAAACTACTTATTGTAGTGTAGGCAATAGTCAAATGAGGACGTGAAAATAGGCAAATTTGAGGAAATTTCAAAATCAAGCACATTTCAAATAATTATTCTGAGACTCTTATCAAAGTAATAAATATGGTTACTGCATACATATGCCCTAATATGTCATAAATGACAGGAAAAAATAACTGAGTGATTTATCTTGCATACTGTTCGAGTTAGAAGCTCTCAAACAGGGCATTGTTTTGCTACATTTTGAATTTTCAGACATTTTCAGAGCCTTGTAGGAGGAAATGTACATAAAATACACCTGATCTGAGTAATTTTTTTAATTATACAGAAAAGGATAACTCTGATCACAATGTTTCAAAGCTGTATTTTTTTCTAATTAATTAATTAATTAATTAATTAATTAATTATTGGTCAAGTCCATGCTGGTGACCTTGAGCTTTGTGAATTTGCACACAGTCAGAGCAGTTCCTGGATCCACTTATTCTCTGTTGTTGGTTTCTTAAATTGCAGATTAGCAAGTTTTCATTCATGTAGAATCTTGAATGTTTATATGTAACCTCAAATGCTCAGTGTTGTTAGATTTGAAAATATTGTTGCATTTCATGTTCAGTTTCTGATATTTTTGTCCTTTCGCATCTCCAGAAGTAAACAACACCCTGCTGCAGGTCTTTTCCTGCTCCACATGTCCTCTTTCCTATGTATCTCAAATTTACCTCCACAAACACATCCAGAGATGCCACTATGAAAAGTATGTGAGACTGTGGGATTCAAAAGAAATTAAATATGAGCTCGAGATTCCCTCCAAAGGCTCCAGTAATCAGCCAACATCATCTGATGCGCTCAGTTCTGACAGTTCTCACAATGATGTACAGAAGGAAATACACCACTGCTCAGACTGTGGAAAAAACTTTGGTCATCAGAATGCCCTCAAAACACACCAGTGCAGTCATGCAGGGAAAAAGCCACATCGCTGCTCACAGTGTGGAAAGAGTTTTATTCATCGATGTCATCTCCAACGACACCAGCACATTCACACAGGAGAGAAGCCACATCATTGTTCTCAGTGTGGAAAGAGTTTTACTCGTCAGAGTCATCTCCACGAACACCAGCGCATTCACACAGGAGAGAAGCCGTATCACTGCTCACAGTGTGGAAAGAGTTTTACTCAACAGAGTAATCTACAAAAACACCAGCGCATTCACACAGGAGAGAAGCCATATCACTGCACACAATGTGGAAAGAGTTTTACTCGTCAAAGTCATCTCCAAGAACACCAGCGCATTCACACAGGAGAGAAGCCGTATCACTGCACACAATGTGGAAAGAGTTTTACTCGTCACAGTCATCTCCAAGAACACCAGCGCATTCACACAGGAGAGAAGCCGTATCACTGCTCACAGTGTGGAAAGAGTTTTTCTCATTGGTGTCATCTCCAGCGACACCAGCGCATTCACACAGGAGAGAAACTGTATCACTGTTTACAGTGTGGAAAGAGTTTTACTCGTCAGAGTCATCTTCAAGAACACCAGCGCATTCACACAGGAGAGAAGCCATATCACTGCTCACAGTGTGGAAAGAGTTTTACTCTTCAGTGTCATCTCCAACGACACCAGCGCATTCACACAGGAGAGAAGCCGTATCATTGCTCACAGTGTGGAAAGAGTTTTACTGAACAGAGTAATCTCCAAAAACACCAGCGCATTCACACAGGAGAGAAGCCGTATTGCTGCACGCAGTGTGGAAAGAGTTTTACTCGTCAGAGTCATCTCCAAGAACATCAGCGCATTCACACAGGAGAGAAGCCGTATCTCTGTTCTCAGTGTGGAAAAAGTTTTACTCAACAGCGTCAGCTTCAGACACACCAACGCATTCACACAGGAGAGAAGCCGTATCACTGCTCACAGTGTGGAAAGAGTTTTACTTATTCAGTTACATTTAAGACCCACAAGTGCATCAACTCAGAGACATTGCATTAAATAGGTTAAGTTTTCCCCAAAACTGTAATAATAATGATCTATTTTGAACTGTGTTTATTTTATGTTGACTTTCTTAGGTAAAATATGTAATCTCATATACAACTCCCATTTTACACAGTGTCCCAAGGTTGAGACACTGTGTAAAACATAAAAATAGAATGTGAAGATTTGCAAATCACGGGACTATTTCATTGAAAATAGAAACACAACATATCAGATGTTGAAACAGAAATTTTATTGTGTTTTGAAAAATATCTGCTCATTCTGAATTTGATGTCAGCAACACATTTCAGAAAAGTTGGGACAAGGGCAAAAAAAAGACTGAAAAAGTTGTGTAATGCTAAAAACAACAACAAAAAAAACCTAATTTGGTTAATTGGCAACAGGTCATTACCATGATTGGGTATAAAAAAAAAGCATCCCAGATAGGCGGAGTCTCTCAGAAGTAAAGATGGGGCGGGGTTCACCACTCTGTGAAAGACTGTGTGGGCAAACAGTGCAACAATTTAAGAATAACGTTCCTCAATGTAAAACTGCAAAAAATTTGGGGATCACATCATCTATGGTCCATAATATCATTAAAAGATTCAGAGAATCTGGAGAAATCTCTGTGTGCGAGAGACAAGGCTGAAAACTGACATTGGATGCCTGTGATCTTCAGGCCCTCAGGAGACACTGCATTAAAAGCAGACACGTGTCTGTAGTGGAAATCACTGTATGAGTTCAGGAACACTTCAGATACCATCGTCTATGAAAACACTTCATTACTACATCCACAAATGCAAGTTAAAACCAGATATAAACAATATCCAGAAACCCCGCCCCCTTCTCTGGGCCCGAGCTCTTTTACGATGGACTGAGGCTAAGTGGGAAAACTGTCCTGAGGTCTGATGAATCAAAAGTAGAAATTCTTTTTTGAAATCATGGACCCCACGTCCTCCAGGCTAAAGAGGAGACGGACCTTCCGGCTTATCATCAGTGCACAGTTCAAAAGCAGCATCTGTGATGGTATGAGGGGGCGTTAGTGCACATGACATGGGTAGCTTGTACATCTGGGAAGGCATCATTAATGCTGAATGATATAAACACGTTTCAGAGCAATATGCTGTCGTCTGGACAAAATCTTCTTTAGGGAAGGCCTTCCTTCTTTCAGCAGGACAACGCCAAACCGCTTTCTGCACATATTAAAACTGCATGGCTCCGTAGTAAAAGAGTCCAGGTACTAAACTGGCCTGCCTGCAGTCCAGACCTGTCTCCCATTGAAAAACTTTGGCACATTATGAATCGCAAAATACAACAAAGGGGACCCCAAACTGTTGAGCAACTGAAATTGTATATCAGATAAGAATGAGACAATATTTCTCTTTCAAAACTACAGCAATTGGTCTCCTCAGTTCCCAAAAGTTTACAGAGTGTTGTAAAAAGTAGAGGTGATGCAACACGGTGGTAAACACGCCCCTGTCCCAACTTTTTTGAAATGTGTTGCTAACAGTGAATTCAAAATGAGTATATAGTTTTCAAAAAACAAGAAAATTTCTCAGTTTCAACATTTGATTTGTTGTCTTTGTACTATTTTAAATGAAATATAAGGCTTCCATGATTTGCAAATTATCGCATTCTGTTTTTATTTACAGTTTACACAGCGTCCCAGCTTTTTTGCCATTGGGGTTGTAAATGCATTAACACTATTATCAGTGTAGTACTGCAGCATTGAACTAAAACAGAGCCAGTGAGATACCAGAAAGTTTGTCAATAAACTCCACTCACATGTGAATAGAGTGGAAACAGTACCAGCATTTCAGTTCATCAAAAGTCTCTTTGCTGATGGTCTAGTGATGTAAAAAAAAAAAAAAGTGTGTGTGTGTACAGTGGGGCAAAAAAGTATTTAGTCAGCCACCAATTGTGCAAGTTCTCCCACTTAAAAAGATGAGAGAGGCCTGTAATTTTCATCATAGGTACACTTCAACTATGAGAGACAGAATGGGGGGAAAGAATCCAGGAAATCACATTGTAGGACTTTTAATGAATCAATTGGTAAATTCCTCGGTAAAATAAGTATTTGGTCACCTACAAACAAGCAAGATTTCTGGCTCTCACAGACCTGTAACAACTTCTTTAAGAGGCTCCTCTGTCCTCCACTCGTTACCTGTATTAATGGCACCTGTTTGAACTCGTTATCAGTATAAAAGACACCTGTCCACAACCTCAAACAGTCACACTCCAAACTCCACTATGGCCAAGACCAAAGAGCTGTCAAAGGACACCAGAAACAAAATTGTAGACCTGCACCAGGCTGGGAAGACTGAATCTGCAATAGGTAAGCAGCTTGGTGTGAAGAAATCAACTGTGGGAGCAATTATTAGAAAATGGAAGACATACAAGACCACTGATAATCTCCCTCGATCTGGGGCTCCACGCAAGATCTCACCCCGTGGGGTCAAAATGATCACAAGAACGGTGAGCAAAAATCCCAGAACCACACGGGGGGACCTAGTGAATGACCTGCAGAGAGCTGGGACCAAAGTAACAAAGGCTACCATCAGTAACACACTACGCCGCCAGGGACTCAAATCCTGCAGTGCCAGACGTGTCCCCCTGCTTAAGCCAGTACATGTCCAGGCCTGTCTGAAGTTTGCTAGAGAGCATTTGGATGATTCAGAAGAGGATTGGGAGAATGTCGTCATATGGTCAGATGAAACCAAAATAGAACTTTTTGGTAAAAACTCAACTTGTGTTTGGAGGAGAAAGAATGCTGAGTTGCATCCAAAGAACACCATACCTACTGTGAAGCATGGGGGTGGAAACATTGCTGTTTTTCTGCAAAGGGATCAGGACGACTGATCCGTGTAAAGGAAAGAATGAATGGGGCCATGTATCGTGAGATTTTGAGTGAAAACCTCCTTCCATCAGCAAGGGCATTGAAGATGAAACGTGGCTGGGTCTTTCAGCATGACAATAATCCCAAACACACCGCCCGGGCAACGAAGGAGTGGCTTCGTAAGAAGCATTTCAAGGTCCTGGAGTGGCCTAGCCAGTCTCCAGATCTCAACCCCATAGAAAATCTTTGGAGGAAGTTGAAAGTCCGTGTTGCCCAGCGACAGCCCCAAAACGTCACTGCTGTAGAGGAGATCTGCATGGAGGAATGGGCCAAAATACCAGCAACAGTGTGTGAAAACCCTGTGAAGACTTACAGAAAACGTTTGACCTCTGTCATTGCCAACAAAGGATATATAACAAAGTATTGAGATGAACTTTTGTTATTGACCAAATACTTATTTTCCACCATAATTTGCAAATACGGGGCGGCACGGTGGTGTAGTGGTTAGCGCTGTCGCCTCACAGCAAGAAGGTCCGGGTTCGAGCCCCGTGGCCGGCGAGGGCCTTTCTGTGTGGAGTTTGCATGTTCTCCCCGTGTCCGCGTGGGTTTCCTCCGGGTGCTCCGGTTTCCCCCACAGTCCAAAGACATGCAGGTTAGGTTAACTGGTGACTCTAAATTGAGCGTAGGTGTGAATGTGAGTGTGAATGGTTGTCTGTGTCTATGTGTCAGCCCTGTGATGACCTGGCGACTTGTCCAGGGTGTACCCCGCCTTTCGCACGTAGTCAGTTGGGATAGGCTCCAGCTTGCCTGCGACCCTGTAGAACAGGATAAAGCGGCTAGAGATAATGAGATGAGATGAGAATTTGCAAATACAATCTTTAAATCAGACAATGTGATTTTCTGGATTTTTTTTTTCTCATTTTGTCTCTCATAGTTGAAGTGTATCTATGATGAAAATTACAGGCCTCTCTCATCTTTTAAGTGGGAGAACTTGCACAATTGGTGACTGACTAAATACTTTTTTGCCCGTGTGTATATGTATATATATATATATATATATATATATATATATATATATATATATATATAATATGCACAATTGATTTGAGGATGATACCTTTGGTTATTTCATTGTGTTTCCATAATTATTATGCATGACTTAATCATTTCAATTTAATATGATTTCAATCAGGGTCTTAGTTCACTCATAATGTATTCATATCTGTATTTTGCTCACTTATAATGTACACATACCTGTTCCTTGGGTCATAATGATTTTGTTCTTGCTCATGTTTTCCTTCATCTTAGTTTTGGGTATTATCTATCTGGTCTAAGGTATGTCCTTTGCACATACACCTCAACATAACTTCAGTATTTATGCAGGCTGTGTCCAACATTTATTTAGACCAAGACTAAGGTTATGTTCAAACTGAAGAATCGGTCCAAGTCTGATCATATGTTCCCGAGTCTGAACTGCCAAAAATCGTAAGATCCAATTGATACAAATCCATTTCAAACCACATTTGTGAAGTTCACGTAACACATACAGGAAACATGCTAGTTTGGTGGTGTGCAAAATAAAGCAGAGCAGGCAAGCCTCCTCCATCTCTGATGCTGTCTCATTATTTTTTATAAAACCTGCTCCACAACTCCATGTTCCCATGTGGTAAATAAGTAAGGCAATTTCTTCCCAAGTTCAAATATCGGGGGTGAACTGGACAAAGTGATGGCGAGTGCGTAAGAGAAGTGAAGAGAGTGCAAACAGGTTAGAATGGATGGAGGAGAGGGTCAGGTGTGATTTTTGACAGAAGGTTGCCAGCAAGAGTGAAAGGGAAAGTGTACAGGACAGTAGTAAGAGCAGCGATGTTGTACGGTTTGGAGACAGTGGCACTGACAAAAAGACAAGGCTGAACTGGAAGTAGCGGAGTTGAAGATGTTGAGATTCTCACTGAGAGTAACAAAGTTGTACAGGATTAGAAATGAGTATATTGGAAGGATAGCACATGTAGGATGGCTTGGAGACAAAGTGAGAGAGGCAAGGTTGAGATGATTTGGACATGTACAGAGGAGAGATTCAGGGTATATTGGGAGAAGAATGCTGGAAATGGAGTTGCCAAGGAGAAAGAGGAAGACCAAAGATGAGATTTATGGATGTGTTGAAGACATGAGGACAGTTGGTGTGACAGAAAAAGATACAAAGGACAGGAGATGATGGAGGGACATTGTCAGCTGTGGCGACCCCTAACAGGAACAGCTGAATAAATAAGACATTAACTGCTTCTTCTTTGGGGTACAGTATCATTACTACAGACACCGACATGAGTAACACTGAAAATGGTTGCTACACGGATGGGATCTGATCACTTGCAATATTTAATGCAAAAAAACAGATTCAGACAGACAGTATGAACCTAGCCTGAGACTGTTGCCCAGGCTAACTTTGTGTGTACAATAAACCACATTTCTTTTATTAAAAACCTACCCTTGGTCTCCTGATTCTTCCATCATCTTACTTCTGATGAAACTGTCCTATTTGTTGGTCATCCAGAAAGATTTACAAAACTATATAATCCTTGCATTGAGGTGCATAGAATTCAGCATGTTCTGCGTTATGGGTTGAGCCAGTGTCTAATGCTATATTTCAGGATCCTTGTAAGTAGTAAGTTGCAAGTTGTATTAACATTTTTTCCCACCTTAGGATGTTTGACATGCACAGTGGACAAAAAAAAGAAGCATGTCTTTTGTTTGCTCGGTTAGAGCACGTAAAGCTCAAAAAAGGTACTTGAACCAGATTTGTATAGTTAAAGGTCTGAGTGGCTTTCATTCATTCATGCAACATTTTGAACTCAAATTACAGCATAGCAACAGCCTTGGACAACAGCGTGCAGCTTAGCAACAAGGTAACCAGCTAATTTTAGACATAGCGTTAACATTGATTACTTTCTTGAAACAGTGATTACTATGGTCAGTGTTCTCAATTTAACCAATAATGTATCTGTATACAACCTGATAGAGATATTTGTTTGGCATGCTTGCAGCCGGTTTTGGCCAGTTTGCTTGCTAATCGTTTTGGCTAGTTCTAGTTAAATCCTTGAAACTTTGCTCGCACATCTGATCTCTGCTTTCATAAGGTTGTCCTGTCCAGGGATGTAATGCTTCATCACCTATAGATGTTGCCCCGTAATACATAGAAAACTCAGCTTCGTCAATCACATCTTCCAGTCATATAGTCGTTTATTTGTATAACGCTTTGAACAACAGGCATTGTCGCAAAGCACCCTTACAGAAAATTAAGAACTTTAAACGAGCTAATTTTATCCCTAATTTATCCCTGATGAGCAAGCCTGTGGCGATGGTGGCAAGGAAAAACTCCCTCAGACAACATGAGGAAGAAACCTGAGAGATACCAGACTCAAAAGGGAACTCAGCCTCATTTGGGTGATAACAGATAGCGTGATTATAAATAACTTGCTTCTATAACTGTCTTATAGAGTCAAAATACAACTGTGTAACCAGGAAATTCATTAGAGTTTTAGTATGAAGTTTAGTTTGTTGAAGTTACCAACTGCTCATTGATGGAGACTTGAGTGCAAAACTGTTCATGACAACTGCAGTCCTAAAGTTATCATGTCAACTGTAGTCCTAAACCATCAAAGCAAAACTGTAAGTGTTCAGAGCCGTCTTCCAAGTGCGTCTTTTGACTGTCCATATGGGGCCGTCCTCCACAGGAGCATTGGGATGAGACTCCTGCCAGACGTAGGGCATCAGTTTGGATCAGGCCGGTCCAAAGAGCAGTCGTCAGCACCACTGTTGTCTCAGGATCTACATGTAACTCAACAGAAAGAGACAGACAGATGGAGCGATTTGGGGGGGGATAAGAGAGGAGAAAACAGGTTGTTGGGTATGCCCAGCGCCACCTAATGGTTAAGAACAGTATTTTGGACCGAGTGCAAGCAGGGACTCCGGCAAGACTAAGGGCCTGGTCCCACAACACCGATAGCTATAACTATACCTGTAACTACAACTGTGACTATCGTGGTGGATTGAACTGTCTCTGCAGGCAGATCTCACCACTGGAGGAGTGATTTGGCTACTTATGTGTTTTTCAGTGGCTGACTAGACCAATGCAAGACAGACAAATATGCCCACAGTCGCCGCATTTCCATTGTACCACCGTGGCTCCAGTAGGTTGTGACCGATGTTTGTTCTTCTTCTGTTGGATGCAGTTTTCCTCGAAGGCAGACTCCCTTAGCACAGAGTTTATGCCATGTAGTTCTGTTTCCAGCTGAAGCCTCCCATGTGTCTGGATTTATAGTGCAAAATTTCAAACTTGCTTTTAAAACATCTTTGTATCTTTTCCTTTGTCTGCCCCTGTTTCTCTGGTCCTCCTTCAATTTACCAAAAAGGAGAAGTTTTGGGATTCACATGTCTTCCATGTGTCCTGCCCACCTGAACTGAGATTGGATAATATGGTATTCTACACTCTGTATTTTGCAATGCTCAAGTACTTCTGTGTCAGGAGTTTTATCCTTTCAGTCAATCTTTGCTATCTTCCTAAGACATTTAATATGGAATTGATCCAGTTTCTTAACATGGCACCTATAAAGGGTCCAGGAGTCACTGCCGTAGAGCAAGGTGGAGAACATGACAGCTCGATAAACGTGGATCTTAGTTGAGAGTCTGATGCCACGATCACTCCACAGCCACTGTGTCAGTTTGCCGAAGGCAGCACTCGCCTTACCCAGTCTAGCTGAGATCTTGTCATCAACCATTGCATGCTGTGACAATATTCCACCTAAGTAGCAAAACTTATCAACCACTTTCAGAGCTGTCCCCTCAATGGTCACAGTAGGTGGCAGGGCTCGAAATTCATATTTTTTTTCACCAGCCAGCCGGACTAGTTACCTTCCAAAGTAACTAGCCAAACAGAAAATCAACTCGCCAAAATTTGTTCATGTATGAATTTTACTTCTGTCAAAAATAACACAAAAGAGAGTAGTTACCATTGTTCATGACTAATGTGCATTTATTTCAAGACCCGAGTATTTTGATACTGGGGTTTTTTTTGCACACTTTACAAACTGGCATTTGCTGTTCCACATCCTCCTCGCGATATCCAAAAAACTGCCAGATGACTGACCCCTTACTAGTTCTTTTAGGAACCAATTCGTCCACTTCCATTTTTAATTTGTTGCTGAAATTGACAGAGCTTACACGGTAGCCTATGCAGCACCAGCGATTGCACGAACTGAGTCAGCACTGACTAGAAACCAGAAACCGAAACTAGAAAATCTTCCCGCAAGTTCCTTTCAGCACTGAGATGTCGCCCAGGATTGGTTGGCGAGTGCGTGACATTATTGTTTTTTTACCCTTAGGCAGCCTCTCACATTACTGCCTGAGGGACAGGGAGAAAACCACCGGAAAAGGTTTTAAACAAACACGAAACAAACGCAAGTCGGCAGATGACCATAAAATACTCGATAGTTACGATATAATAATTTTATGTATCTCACACAGAATTTTCGGAGATATGTCGAGTATATTCGATATATCACACAGCCCTAGTCTGAATCTTTGCTTCATATATATATTTTTTATTTTCATCTAGCCAGCCGGGCTGGCTAGTGACAGGAATTACCCGCCAAATGACAAATTAAGTCGCCTTGGGTGACCGGACCACCGCAAATTTCGAGCCCTGGGTGGGGTGTAGGTCGAGGCAGGCCTCGGCTGCAGCATGACTTCTGTCTTTTTTAGACTAATAGTTAAGCCGAAGTGCCTGGTGGCTTCTGTGTGGGCAATGAGCACACAACCATCAGTGAACAGTAGTTCTTGCACAAGGAGTTCAGACACCTGTGTAACAGCCTTTAGACGCCGAAGACAGAACAGGTTACCCATCTGGAAGCAGATGAAGACATCCTGAGTACAGTCATGGAATGCATCATACAGTATCAATGAAAAGACAATGGCAAATAACAGTAGGGTCATAACACAACTGTTTTCTGCTGTTAGTGACTGAAAACGGTTCTGACATACCAGAGTTTCCTCATACTCAAGCCTTCATTCCCTCATGGAAAGAGCATTTAGTAATAATCATAAATTTTATTTACAAGCACCTTTCAAGATACCCAAGGACACTGTACAATTAAAATGCCAGTACACAACAATACACAAACACTAAGAACTCTTTACACTCAATGAAAGCAGATACACACAGAACTAAATAACAAAAAAAACATTTAAGAAAGGTACCACAAAGAGGGTGGACGATATGAAGATAAAAGAGAGTAAACTATGGAATATGGAAAAGGCAATTTTCTGAAGCAATGGGAGCAGTTAAGAGGCAGTGGGGAAAGCGATTCTGAAGAGGTGCATTATCAGCAGAGTTTTGTAAGTGGACAGTGTTGTGCATTGGCACAGTGCTAGTGGAAGGGCATTCCAAAGTTTAGGGCCAGCCACGCTATCACCCATGGAGCGTAGCTGAGAGGGGGGGATAGCTAGTAGATGAACATCAGTGGAGTGCAAGTTGCAAGATGGTCTGTATAGAGTTAGGAGATTTGATAGATAGGAACGGGCCAGGTTATGGCGCGATTTGTAAACAGGTAGAATGATTTTGTATTGGATGTGGTACGGGACTGAGAGCTCTCCTTCTTCAAGAACTGCTGGTCTGCTGGACCCAGAAGCAGCTGACGTGGACACTGCATACGCCGCTTACTGTAAAGTCCTCCTAAGGGCAGCAAAGCACAACATCCCACGTGGCTACAACAAGAACTACATCCTGGGCTGGGATGAGGAGTGCAGCTGCCTGCTGCGTCAACACCAGCAGGCGAGCTCCAGGGAAGAAATGGATGCAACAGCAACAATCTTACTGCAGAAACTGGACGACACCCGAAGGACTAGGTGGACTGAAGTAGTGGAATCTATCAACTTCACCCACTCTAGCCGGAAGATGTGGCAGACCATCAACCTGCTCTCAGGGAGAAAAACAACACCCTGCAGGTGTCAAGTGACAGCAGATGCCATTGCTTCCCAGCTCCTGAAAAATGGCCACTTCCCAGATGCAGACAAAAACTTCACACAACTGATCTTGTGTGAGGTATTGTCTCTCTCCAGGGCAGCCAGCATCGATGCCAACCTCTCAGGAGACTTCACAGCAGCCGAACTAAGTGCAGCAATTAACAAACTGAAGCCGGGCAAGTTACCAGGTCAAGACAATATCCACCCAGAGTTTGTCATACACCAAAGTGAAAGAACATCTTGCTGGCTATGCTCGTTCTTCTCAGCATGCTTCCGGAGGTCCAAGCTTCCAAAGACCTGGCGCCATGCTTCCGTCATAGTCTTGCCAAAGCCGAATAAACCCGCTGAAGATCCGAAGTCCTACAGGCCCATCTCTCTGCTCTGTGTCCCATATAAGATCCTGGAGAGGCTGATTCACAACCACATTGAGCCAGTGGTGGACCCACAACTCCCACCAGAACAAGCCGGCTTCCGCCGAGGCAGGTCAACAGTGGATCAGGTAACCCTACTCACTCAGGACATCGAAGACAGCTTTCAGGATAACGAGAAAGCTGGAGTAGTATTTCTGGACCTGACAGCCGCCTATGATACCGTGTGGCACCGTGGACTACATTTGAAACTGTTGAGGACAATCCCGGACCAGCACATGGTGAGGTTCATCATGGAGATGCTATCGAACCATAGCTTTATCCTACAGACCAGCGATGGCCAGACCAGCAGGCTCCAAAGGCTGAAGAACGGTGTCCCGCAAGGCTCCGTCCTTTCGCCAATGTTGTTCAACATCTACATTCACGACCTGACGGATATAATATCTACCAAGTACGGCTATGAGGACGATTTGGCAATCATGCTTCGATGCCCAACATGGAAGGCGATGGAAGATGGTCTCAACCAAGACATGGGCATCCTGGCAGACTACCTCCAGAAGTGGCACCTTCAGCTCAGCGTGGGCAAGACAGTGTCTGCAGCATACCATCTCAATAATCGGGAAGCTAGAAGGGAAATGGACATGTATGTTGGCAACAACCTCCTGGAGTTCCAGCAAGCCCCCAAGTACCTCGGTGTACGCTTGGATCAGACACTGTCCTATACGCAACACCTGGATGAAGTGAAGGCCAAGGTAACAGCAAGGGTCTCACTCATCCGCCGTCTGGTGGGTTCGACTTGGGGAGCTGCCCCCCAGACCCTTCGCATATCCACGCAAGCCCTTGTCTTACGCGTCTTACATCCTGCACAAAGCCACAATAACACTGGCTCCACCAGGCAGGCTCAAGTCTCGCCATCCCTACAACAAGGCAGCACAAGAGATGCTACAGTCTACAGTGCTCAGTGTAAATGAATACACCCCCTTTGAAAAGTAACATTGTAAACAATATCTCAATGAACACAAACAATTTCCAAAATGTTGACAAGACAAAGTTTAATATAACATCTGTTTAACTTATAACATGAAAGTAAGGTTAATAATATAACTTAGATTGCACATTTTTTCAGTTTTACTCAAATTAGGGTGGTGCAAAAATGAGTACACCCCACAACAAAAACTACTACATCTAGTACTTTGTATGGCCTCCATGATTTTTAATGACAGCACCAAGTCTTCTAGGCATGGAATGAACAAATTGGCGACATTTTGCAACATCAATCTTTTTCCATTCTTCAACAATGACCTCTTTTTGTGACTGGATGCTGGATGGAGAGTGATGCTCAACTTGTCTCTTCAGAATTCCCCATAGGTGTTCGATTGGGTTCAGATCAGGAGACATACTTGGCCACTGAATCACTTTCACCCTGTTCTTCAGAAATCCAACAGTGGCCTTAGATGTGTGTTTAGTCATGTTGGAAAAGTGCACGATGACCAAGGGCACGGAGTGATGGTAGCATCTTCTCTTTCAGTATAGAGCAATACATCTGTGAATTCATGATGCAATCAATGAAATGCAGCTTCCTGACACCGGCAGCACTCATGCAGCCCCACATAAGGACACTGCCACCACCATGTTTCACTGTAGGCACCATGCATTTTTCTTTGTATTCTTCACCTTTGCAACACCATACAGTTTTGAAGCCATCAGTTCCAAAAGCATTTATCTTGGTCTCATCATTCCAGAGTATAGGGTCCCAGTAGTCTTCATCTTTGTCAGCATGGGCCCTGGCAAACTCTAGGTGGGCTTTTTTGTGCCTGGGCTTTAGGAGAAGCTTCTTTCATGGACGGCATCCATGCATGCCATTCCTCTGCAGTGTACACCATATTGTGTCACGGGAAATAGTCACCCCAGTTTGGCTTTCTATTTCTTTACAGAACTGCAGTGAACTTGCATGCCGATTTTCTTCAACCCTTCTCATCAGAAGACGCTCCTGTCGAGGTGTTAACTTCCGTGGACGACCTGGACGTCTCTGTGAGATGGTTGTGGTTCCATCTTTCTTAAATTTTTGTACCACTTTTGCTACACTATTCTGACTGATAAGTAAAGCTTTGCTGATCTTCTTGTAGCCTTCACCTTTGTGGTGTAAATAAATTATTTTCTTTGGGGAATTCTGAAGAGACAAGTTGAGCATCCCTCTCCATCCAGCATCCAGTCACTAAAAGAGGTCATTGATTGTTGAAGAATGGAAAAAGATTGATGTTGCAAAATGTCGCCAACTTGTTCATTCCATGCCTAGAAGACTTGGTGCCGTCATTAAAAATCATGGAGGCCATACAAAGTACTAGATGTAATAGTTTTTGTTGTGGGGTGTACTCATTTTTGCACCACCCTAGTTTGAGTAAAACTGAAAAAATGTGTAATCTAAGTTTATATTATTAACCTTACTTTCATGTTATAAGTAAAACAGATGTTATATTAAACTTTGTCTTGTCAACATTTTGGAAATTGTTTGTGTTCATTGAGATATTGTTTAAAATGTTACTTTTCAAAGGGGGTGTACTCATTTATGCTGAGCACTGTATCCCTGAGGACTTGTCCAGAGATGCCTGGCTGGCAGCATCCTGGAAACAGACGTGGGAGACGGCTGGGCCATCCCGCATCCAACGATACATCAGGAACCCAGGAGGCAGTGTAAAAGGAGAAGACCCGCCACGCCACCTGTGGACCTTGCTGAACCATCTACGCACTGGGGTCGGCCGCTTCAAGTCATCTCTGAAGAAGTGGGGCCTATTGGACAGTGCGGCATGTGAGTGTGGCAAACCTGAACAGACTGCCGAGCACATAATCATCGGCTGCCCCCTATACAGCCCACCCTCAGAAGCTGGCCTCATAGACTTAGGACCAGAGACGAGGGCGTGGCTGCACGACACTGAGTTGGCCATCTGATGATATACGAAAGAAGAAGAAGGGACTGGGAACCAGTGTAATTGCTGGAGGATGCGAGTGATGTGATCCCATGATCTGATACTGGTGAGCACCCTTGCAACAGAGTTTTGGACATATTGTAGTCCAGTGATTCCCAACCACTGTGCCACGGCACATTAGTGTGCCGTGAGAGATCATCAGGTGTACCATGGGAAAAATTATCCAATTTCACTTAATTGTTCTGAAAATTATTATTTATTTACTTCAAATAATTTGTCTTCGTTCGTCTATGCCAGCGACGTATAGTGATGAGCAGAACAATTAAATACTCTTCCACTAGATGGCAGCAGGTAGCTAATTAACCTGTGTATCTACCTGTTGCCATTCAAACAATAGAATTAGTAATACTTCAGGTGTGACAGCAGTGATAGCGATGGATAAATATTTGAAAATAAAAAGTACACAATCCAAACTGGGTCCTGGAGAAAATTCTGACCCAGATGAAGGCTCTAGTATGAGTAGAGGTCAGAAGAAAGCAAAAAAAGTGATTTCCCACAGCCTATCTATGCGAGCTGGGCTTTTCAAGCATGACTGCTATAGACCCCTTTGCAGTAAACGTCATTCATACGAAAGCGGAAATTGCGCGCGCAGCCTGGACCCAAAAAAGACTCAGAAATGCCTAGTTGTTGTGTTTTCGGGTGTCAGAATCGTAGCAGTGATGGGGTTAAAATGTTCAGAATTCCAGCAGGATCTCACCCATTCCAAAAAAATCGCCAACGGAGGACTTCCGGTGACGCCATGCGGTAGGCAGCAAAGAAGCTGAGCTCCGTCCAACAAATTAATAAACAACCTAACTTAAGTTATTACTCGGCATTGTATGACACATTAACGATGGCAATGACAAGAACAAAAGCCACGACATCAAAACCAGAGACTTCAAAAGAGAAAAGCGACACTTTGAAGGCAAGTCAGCACGAGGCTAAAGGCGGTGATGGCTCCGAGTCCAAAATACTAGCCGAACTAGCAAAGCTCAGGTCGGAGAATTTGGAAGGACATAATCAAACCCTTAAAAAGTTGGAGACATCAATGGCAGAACTAAAAGGGGAAATGAAAAAATTGGAGGAAAGAACTACGGAGGTAGAAGAACATGTAAGTGCTACCGAAGATTATGGGAGACGACATGAGAGAGCCATACGATATCTGCTACGTCGAGAAAAGGATTTGACGGCTAAGTGTGAAGAATTACAGAACAGAATGAGATGCAACAACATGAGAATCTACCGGGTACCAGAGGGGAGCGAGGGACAAGACGTGAAGAAATTTGTTGAGGATTTGATTCGTTCAGTTCTCGACCCAATGCCAGACGTATCTTTACAAATTGAAAGAGCACACCGTTCATTGACGTCTAAACCAAAGAAACCCAATGACCCCCCAGATCTCTGATCGTCAAATTCCTTGATTACTCCGTCAAAGAGCAGATACTCCGACAAGCATGGAGCCAAAAGCTAATGTTTCAAGAGAGACAAATATTTTTCGATCATGACTACTCTCCGGAACTGCTAAAGAAGAGGGCAGGCGTACGAGAGGTCGTCAAACAACTGAAAAAGAAGAGCATTAAAGCCAAGTGCCTTTATCCAGCGCAACTCAAATTGACCACTGAAACGGGAGATAAAACGTACCCTACGCTCAAGGATGCTCTTCCGAAATTGGCTGAATACGACATTGTGGCAGCGGGGGCGTGGTCAAGCACCGGTCTGTGACAGGAGGGCGGAGTTGGGGAAGGTAAGTGGCAGAATCGCTTCACCTGAGTGTCATTAACCTGTGTTTTGTGTGTTCTCCCCAGTAAACCGCCCTATTTAAGGAGGGAGAGTGAGAGCAGAGGAGCTGATCCCCGGACGAGACGCTGTGTGTGTGTGTGTCTCTCTCGCTATTTGAGCATTATTGTAAACCTGAAAAGTGTGGCAATAAAGCCGATAGCTAAACCTGATCTCTGTCCTGCCGTCCTCTGTGCTCCACCCACACGCGATCTTCGCTACAGTGGTGCCGAAACCCGGGATCGTGGAGCACCTGTCCTGCAGCCCCATGGAATCCTCCCCGTTCGCGGACTTGGTCCACGCCCTCGCCACGGCTCAGCAGAGCCAGCACCAGGCGCTCGTCACGCTCCGGAAGGAGCAGGAGCGCCGCTTCGAAGCCCTGGTGCTGGCTCAACAGGAAGACCGTGAGGCGTTCCGGCGCCTCCTCGCATCGGCGGGGTCCACCAGCGCCCCGGCCGCGGGCCCATCTCCCATCACCTTGACTAAGATGGGCCCGCAGGACGACCCCGAGGCATTCATCGCGTTGTTCGAACAGGTCGCCGAAGCCTCGGGGTGGCCGATGGAACAGCGCGCGGCGCGCCTCCTCCCCCTCCTGACGGGAGAGGCGCAGTTAGCCGCACTACAGCTCCCCGCCGACCACCGGCTGGCCTACGCCGACCTTCGCCGGGCTGTCCTCCAGCGCGTGGGGCGCACGCCGGAGCAGCAGCGCCAGCGCTTCCGCGTGCTGCGAATGGAGGAAGTCGGCAGCCCGTTCGCGTTCGGCCAGCAGCTCCGGGACGCCTGCTGGCGGTGGCTGAGGGCCGAAGATCGCGACGCCGAGGGGATCATCGACCAGGTGGCGCTGGAGCAGTTCATCGCCCGCCTACCCGCCGGAACCGCGGAGTGGGTCCAGTGCCACCGCCCGGCGTCGCTGGATCAGGCCGTAGGACTGGCGGAGGATCATCTGGCGGCTGTCCCGGCGGCAGGACAACGGATGTCATCTTCTCTCTCCTCTTCTCTCTCTCTCTCTCTTCCCCCTCCTCCCGTGTCCCGTCCTCGCCCCATTCCCCCACCACGGAGGCGGGGGCCGGCCCCACCCCAGCCGGCCCGCCGCACCCGTGGTGCCTTCCCGTTTCTCCCTTCTGTGTCTGTCTCTCCCCCCCCTCAGGTGAGTGACCCTCAATCCACAGCTGCAAAGGGGAGGCCCGGGCCGGTTTGCTGGCGCTGCGGGGAACCGGGCCACCTGCAGCAACAGTGTGCCGCGATGGAGGTGGGGGCGGTGGTGCGGATCCCCGACGCGCCAGAGGCTGCCCTCGATCAGGCCGGAGCATATCGCATACCGGTAAGTGTACAAGGGGCGACCTATCAGGCGTTGGTGGATTCGGGTTGCAACCAGACCTCGATCCGCCAAAGCCTGGTGCAAGACGAGGCATTGGGGGGAGCACAAGGGGTGAAGGTGTTGTGTGTGCACGGGGATGTTCACTGCTACCCGTTGGTGTCGGTCCACATACATTTCAGAGGGGACAAATCTATAGTAAAGGCGGCGGTTAATCCTCGCCTTACCCACTCTTTAATCTTGGGGACTGATTGGCCAGGATTCCGGGGGTTGATGGCACACCTAGTAAAGAGTGGGTCCTGCCGGTTAGCCGGGGGGGGTCCCGGTGTCGTTTTGGCTGGAGCTGCGGTCGCAGAGCCGTCTACGTCATCTCCGCGACAGAGTGAGGAGCCCCCGGCCCCTCCTCTTTCTATTGGGGAATCCCTCGCGGATTTCCCACTGGAACAATCGCGAGACGAAACTCTGCGACACGCGTTTGACCAAGTGAGAGTAATCGATGGTCAAACGCTCCAGCCGAACGCCACCCCGACCTTCCCCTATTTTTCCATTTTAAAGGATAGGTTATACCGAGTGACGCAGGACACTCAGACGAAGGAGCATGTCACCCAGTTGTTAATTCCAAAGAGCTGCCGGGAATTGGTATTCCAGGCGGCTCACTTTAATCCCATGGCGGGACACCTCGGGCAGGATAAAACACTCGCCCGGATAATGGCCCGATTCTATTGGCCGGGGATTCGCGGCGACGTCCGTAAGTGGTGTACGGCGTGCCGCGAATGCCAGTTAGTAAATCCAGCGGCCATTCCAAAAGCGCCTTGCGCCCCCTACCATTAATCGAGACCCCGTTTGAACGAATTGGGATGGATCTCGTCGGGCCATTAGATCGGTCAACACGAGGGTACCGCTTTATATTGGTTCTGGTGGACTATGCAACGCGATACCCGGAAGCGGTGCCTCTTCGCAATATCTCCGCACGTAGTATTGCAGAGGCCCTCTTCCACGTCATCTCCTGGGTCGGAATCCCGAAAGAGATTCTGACTGATCAAGGCACCTCGTTTATGTCACGAACACTGGCCGAACTGTATGGGCTACTGGGTATTAAGCCGATCCGCACCAGCGTGTATCACCCACAAACGGACGGTTTAGTCGAACGGTTCAACCGTACCCTCAAGAATATTATCAAAAAATTCGTAAGTGAGGACGCACGTAACTGGGATAAGTCGCTCGAACCCTTGTTGTTTGCAGGGCGAGAGGTCCCCCAAGCCTCCACGGGGTTCTCCCCATTTGAATTACTGTATGGGCATAAGCCGCGCGGCATCTTAGATGTACTGCGGGAAAATTGGGAGGAGGGACCGTCGCAGAGCAAAAATGAAATTCAATACATTATGGATCTGCGCGCAAAACTCCACACGCTCACCCACTTAACTCAGGAGAATTTGCGGCAGGCCCAGGAACGGCAAACCCGCCTGTACAACAAGGGCACGCGCCTTAGAGAGTTCACTCCGGGAGATAAGGTACTCGTCCTGTTGCCCACGTCGAGCTCCAAATTAATCGCCAAGTGGCAAGGGCCTTTCGAGGTCACACGGCGAGTCGGGGACGTCGACTATGAGGTTAGGCGAACGGACAGGGAGGGGGCGCTACAGATCTACCACCTCAATCTGCTGAAGCTCTGGAATGAGGAGGTCCCCGTGGCGTTGGTGTCGGTAGTTCCGGAGAAGGCGGAGCTGGGGCCGGAGATCCAAAAAGGGTCATTGGCATCTCGCACCTCTCCGGTCCCCTGTGGAGACCACCTCTCCCCGACCCAACTCACGGAGGTCGCCCAGTTGCAGGCCAAGTTTTCGGATGTGTTCTCGCCCCGGCCCGGACGCACCAACCTCATAGAACACCACATAGAGACGCCCCCGGGGGTGGTAGTACGTAGCCGTCCTTATAGATTACCTGAACACAAAAAAAAGGTGGTTCGGGAAGAACTTCAGGCCATGCTCGAAATGGGCATCGTCGAGGAGTCCCACAGTGACTGGAGCAGCCCGGTGGTCTTGGTTCCCAAGGCCGACGGCTCGGTCCGGTTCTGTGTGGACTATAGAAAAGTCAATGCGGTGTCTAAATTCGACGCGTACCCAATGCCTCGTATTGATGAGCTGCTCGATCGACTAGGCACGGCTCGCTTTTACTCGACACTGGATTTGACGAAGGGATATTGGCAGATCCCCTTGACTCCATTATCCCAGGAAAAAACGGCCTTTTCCACACCGTTCGGCTTACACCAGTTCGTCACACTTCCGTTTGGGCTGTTTGGGGTGCCCGCTACGTTTCAGCGGCTGATGGACCGGATCCTCCGGCCCCACGCCACCTATGCGGCCGCTTACTTAGACGACATCATCATTTATAGTAATGACTGGCAGCGGCACCTGCAACACCTGAGGGCCGTCCTTAGGTCGCTGAGGCGGGCGGGGCTCACTGCCAACCCGAAGAAGTGTGCGATTGGGCGGGTGGAAGTACGGTATCTGGGCTTCCACTTGGGTAACGGGCAGGTGCGTCCCCAAATTAATAAGACAGCAGCGATTGCGGCCTGCCCGAGACCCAAGACCAAAAAGGGGGTGAGACAGTTCCTGGGGCTGGCTGGCTATTATCGTAGGTTTATACCTAATTATTCGGACGTCACCAGCCCGCTGACTGACCTCACTAAAAAGGGGGCGCCAGATCCGGTCCAGTGGACGGAGCAGTGCCAGCGGGCTTTCTCTGAGGTAAAGGCTGCACTGTGTGGGGGGCCACTTTTGCACTCCCCTGACTTCTCTCTCCCCTTTTTGTTGCAGACGGATGCGTCGGACAGAGGGCTGGGGGCCGTTTTGTCCCAGCAGGTGGGGGGAGAGGACCGCCCAGTGTTGTACATCAGCCGGAAGCTGTCAGTGCGTGAGGGGCGCTACAGCACTATCGAGAAGGAGTGCCTGGCCATCAAGTGGGCGGTCCTCGCCCTCCGTTACTACCTGCTGGGGCGCTCTTTCACCCTCTGTTCGGACCACGCGCCCCTCCAGTGGCTCCACCGCATGAAGGATGCCAACGCGCGGATCACCCGTTGGTATCTGGCGCTCCAACCTTTCAACTTCAAGGTGGTCCACAGGCCGGGGGCGCAGATGGTCGTGGCGGACTTCCTCTCCCGTCAAGGGGGGGGGGGGGAGTCGGCTGCGGGCCGGACGGGCGCCCGGCCTGAGTCGGGCGGTGGGGGTATGTGGCAGCGGGGGCGTGGTCAAGCACCGGTCTGTGACAGGAGGGCGGAGTTGGGGAAGGTAAGTGGCAGAATCGCTTCACCTGAGTGTCATTAACCTGTGTTTTGTGTGTTCTCCCCAGTAAACCGCCCTATTTAAGGAGGGAGAGCGAGAGCAGAGGAGCTGATCCCCGGACGAGATGCTGTGTGTGTGTGTGTGTGTCTCTCTCGCTATTTGAGCATTATTGTAAACCTGAAAAGTGTGGCAATAAAGCCGATAGCTAAACCTGATCTCTGTCCTGCCGTCCTCTGTGCTCCACCCACACGCGATCTTCGCTACAGACATATATCCCAAGGTCGACGACGAAAGAGTGCAGATGGATGAGGAATTGCGTCTCAATGGGTGGAATGTCGTGGGTCAGACAGCGGAGTTTGCCATGGGCGGGAGTCTATCCATGGATGCCGAGACCCCTGCCGAATAAGCTGAGATGTCATCAACACCGAGATTGTATTTTTATGGAAGTGCCAAACGTTAGGATTATTAACACCTCCCGTTTCTTTTTCACGAGACGGAACTCAGCTGAACTGTGAGTATTCTCGCATTGAGCAGCAACCGATCCGAGTGCGGGACGGCAGCAGCAAAGACACTTTGTGTAAACCCCACAGAGGACCTGTCACCATCCTCTGCCCAGGAAACACCGGGATATGGTTTGCTTAACTTACAGGCCTGTTTTCTTTTCATATTTGGTTACAGACTTAAAGCAAACCAATTGGGTATGTGGAAGTTTAATGTTCAGGTTTTTACATGTTGTGTTTGTTTTGTTTGTTATTGTCACCTTGAAAATAATATTACTGGTTGGGTTACTGATGCAAGTATGACATTACATGGGGTTAAAAGCCAAGGACTGGTATGAAACAGCATAAAAATAATTATGAATAGTTTGATTTGTATTACTTACAATGTGAAGGGATTAGGCAATCCAATCAAAAGGAAAAAAATATTGGGCCATCTAAAAAAATTACATTGTTCTATAGCCATGCTCCAGGAAACCCATCTGTCAGAAAAGGAACACCTTAAACTTAAAAGGGAATGGGTGGATCATGTTTTCAGTTCATCTTTTGAAAGGGGTAGGAAACGAGGAGTTGCCATCCTCTTTCATAAATCAGTATATTTTAATCATACAGAAACAATTAGTGATAAAGAGGGTAGATATATTATTGTAAAGGGAGATATAAGTGGCATAAAAATAACTCTGCTTAATCTATATGCCCCGAATGAGGATAGCCGTGTCTTTTTTTAAAGACATAGCTGGCTTACTAGCAGGCACAATGGAAGGGGTGGTGTTAATAGGGGGAGATTTTAATTGTGTCATGAGCCAACATGTAGACAGACTGCCTGCAGGGGGCAACATAATATCTAGAAAGACATCTACACTACAAGCAATGACAAGTGAACTTGGCCTAGTGGATGTATGGCGGCGTTTACATCCCAAAGAAAAGGATTTCACCTTTATGTCACAGGTACATGGCAGCTATTCCAGGCTAGACATGATGCTAATATCAGGAACAGATCTCTATAGGGTTAAAGAATGTAATATAGAACCAATTACCATATCTGATCATGCGCCAGTCACCTTAAAACTGGATTTGGGGTCAGTAAAATCTTTTAAGTACTGGAGACTTAATGTATCCTTGTTAAATGATGACATGATTAAACAAGAAATCCGTCAAGAATTAAAACATTATTTTGAGGCAAATGAAGATGACACAATTTCTCCAATAACTTTATGGGAGGGGGCTAAGGCTGTGATGAGGGATTGTATTATTGCAATTTCTTCTAGGTTAAAGAAGCAGAGGTTGAATGGTCAGAGCCAGTTGGAAGAAAAAATAAAGCAACTAGAAAAAGAGCATCAACAATCTAACAAAGAAGAAACTTTACATGCTCTAAAAGAGACAAGGAAAGAATTAGATGACCTATTAACTTACAAAACAGAAGGGGCTTTAAGATTCATAAATAGAAAATACTACGAAATGGGAAATAAAGCAAGTCGACTACTGGCATTTCAATTGCGGAAAGCTCAAAGTAGCAGGGCAGTTTACAAAATAAAAAGCCCAGATAATGGTGAAATTCTAACACAGCCCACAGACATCACAGAGGCTTTTGCCACACACTATAGAAAACTATATGAAGAAGAGTCAGACCCACAAAGAAACGAGAAGATGGAATGGTTTTTTTAGATCCATCAACTTAGCGAAACTAACATCAGAAGAGGCTGATATGGTGTCAATGCCAATTACAGAAGAAGAAATCAAAAATAATATTTCACAGCTTAAAAATAACAAATCTCCTGGAACTGACGGTTTTTCAGGGGAATATTATAAAACGTTTATAGGTGAACTAACTCCCATCCTGTGCAAGGTTTATAACTATGCATTAAAAGAAGGACAATCACCTGCGTCCTGGTCAGAGGCAATTATAAGCGTTATACACAAAGAAAACAAAGACCCGACCCTATGTGCATCATATCGTCCCATCAGCCTTCTGTGTGTTGATTTTAAAATCCTTACCTCAATAATAGCAAAAAGAATTCAGAGAATCATACATAAGTTGGTAAAGCCTGACCAAACTGGGTTTATCAATAATCGTCATGGTGTTGATAATGTTAGGAGAGCCCTAAATCTACAGTTTATTGCAGCTAAAAGGGCCAGCCCTTCAATGCTTCTCAGCCTAGACGCCCAGACGGCTTTCGATAGGGTGAACTGGACTTTCTTACATCAAACTCTCCGACATATGGGCTTCAATGACACATTTATTAATTGGATTTGTTTATTTTACAAAAACCCTAAGTCTAGAGTAAGAGTGAACGGGTATTGTTCAGACTTTTTTCCACTGGGCCGTGGCACTCGCCAAGGAGACTCCTTATCTCCTTCATTATTTGCTTTAAGCATAGAGCCACTGGCAGAACTAATAAGATCAAACCCTCTCATATTGGGTATTTCTGATGAAGGAGGGAATCAACACAAATTAGCTCTATTTGCTGACGACATATTGTTATTCATAGAACGGCCCATGGTTTCAATCCCTGCACTATTAAGTAGTCTAAATAAATACAGTGAAGTATCAGGATATAAGATAAACACTAACAAATCAGAAGCAATGGTGATAAGTGGTGATTGGCCCCAACAATTAGATAGTTTAGTGTCATTTAGGAAATCTAAAAAAGGATTTAGATATTTAGGAGTCATTCTGACACCGAAACCATCACAACTTTTCCATTGCAATTATGACAAATTAATTAAAGAGATCAACCAAGATATAAGCAGATGGGATGTGCTGCCTTTGTCCTTGTTTGGCAGAATAGAGTCAGTAAGGATGAATATTTTACCTAGGCTCCTCTTTTTATTTCAATCTTTGCCAGTTCCTGTTCCACAATCAACAATTAAGTGCCTTGAAAAACGCATTTCAAAATTTATTTGGCAAAATAGAAGACCAAGAATACGACTAAAAATATTGATGGCAAGCAAAAAACGGGGTGGGCTGGGATTACCTAACTTTAAAATGTACTACTGGGCAGCCCAACTAAGGGCAGTAGTGATATGGGCAACCAAAACTGAAGAAACTGGATGGCTATCCATTGAACAGAATTCTTTGACAGGGGTACCATTGTCTGTGCTTCCTTTTCTTGGCCAAAGGGCTCAGAGGAAAATAAAAATAGAAAATATATGGGTTAAACACGCGCTAAAGATTTGGAACACTACACAAAAACTAATAAAAGGATCGGTGGCTCTGTCAAGGGTAATGCCCATTCTGAGAAATTTTGACTTTCTCCCATCTTTGACGGACTTGGCATTTAAGAGATGGGCAGACAATGGTTTGGTCAGCATTGACCAATTGTTTGAAAACAATACACTTAGATCATTTTCACAACTACAAGAAGAATTTGATTTGCCTACAAATGACTTTTTTTAGATTCCTACAGATACGAAGTTATCTCACTAGACACACAGACTGGGACAGTCTTAAAAGAGATCCAATGGAGGTTGAAAGGTATTTTATACAGATTTCTCAACACAAGGTATCTGCAAAACATCAAGTGTCAAATATATACAAGAGTCTTTTGAAAGATACTTCAGATAATACCTTACATATTAAAAGTGAGTGGGAACTTGAACTTAATGCAATTATTGATGATGAGTCTTGGGAAAATATATGTTTAGCAAGTCATAAAAGGATTGGAAGTCAAATGTGGAAAGAAGTTGACTGGAAAGTGAAATTGAGATTCTTCAGAACACCTCTGAAGGTGTCAAAGTTTACAAGCAATACCCCCAACACCTGTTGGAGGAACTGTGGCATGGTGGGGGATCATGCCCATATTTTCTGGGATTGCCCAGTGATACAAGCATACTGGAAAAACATTAAAGAAGAACTGGACATTGTCTTCAGAGTTGACATACCTCTGGACCCTTTAATTTTCTTACTGGAGAAGATACCTGAACATTTGCTTTCTAAGGACCAATGCTACATGTTACATATTTTGTTAATGACTGCTAAGAAAATGATTACTGTTAATTGGATGCAGCCATGTACACCTACAAAAGCTCAATGGATACAAAAGGTTGATCAGGTACGTACAATGGAAAATATGACAGCTATATTACAATTTAAAGTACCGCTATTCATAAAAAGATGGACCCCAGTTATTTTGGGACTGAAATTATGCTGAAACCTTATATGTAATGTACTTTTTTTTTTTTGTATTGCGCATCTACTTTGACCCTGTATAACAAAGAGTAATTTAATAACAATTAATGACGAGGTGACTTTTTTTTCTGTTTGTTTTATTTTGTTTTTTGTCTTTTTGTAGTTTGATTTGTGTCTGAGGCGGCACGGTGGTGTAGTGGTTAGCGCTGTCGCCTCACAGCAAGAAGGTCCTGGGTTCGAGCCCCGGGGCCGGCGAGGGCCTTTCTGTGTGGAGTTTGCATGTTCTCCCCGTGTCCGCGTGGGTTTCCTCCGGGTGCTCCGGTTTCCCCCACAGTCCAAAGACATGCAGGTTAGGTTAACTGGTGACTCTAAATTGACCGTAGGTGTGAATGGTTGTCTGTGTCTATGTGTCAGCCCTGTGATGACCTGGCGACTTGTCCAGGGTGTACCCCGCCTTTCGCCTGTAGTCAGCTGGGATAGGCTCCAGCTTGCCTGCGACCCTGTAGAAGGATAAAGCGGCTAGAGATAATGAGATGAGATGAGATATGTGTCTGTTTGTAGCCTCTTAAGGGAGGATTAGGTTTTGTATATTTGTATTGAGTGTATGTCTGTTTGTATTGCCTGTAGAGTTTGATATAGGCAATAAAGTTCAAAAAAAAAATCGCCGACGTCTGTGACTACAAGCCATCAAACGTGTAGACTGGGATGAAAGCACTATCAAAAATGCGCGGGTTTGCAGCGCCCACTTCATCACAGGTAAGATCAGGCTATTTATTAAATCTTTCTTTTTTATTCTTTCTAGTCTTTGTTTATTGATGTAGCAAAATACTTTGGTAGCGTTTGTCTGATTAGCTGGTCATAGTTACACAATGTAATGAATATTGTTAGCATGTTAACTTAGCTTTGCATGCAATTTTGTTTGTAGGAGCAGTCTTGCTTGACTCAAGCAGTCCAGATTTTGTGCCATCATTATTTGTGTATGCCGAAAATCACAATTTTAAAGCAAGGATGGAAAGTTAAAATTGTGCCCTCACTCTAAATGCCAACTTACGTTGACTGCTCTACCCTAGCTCCCGCCCCGTTCAGTTTCATTTCTGCTCTCTGCCTCTCGCTTTTTACGCAGCTCTGATTTCTCTTAGCTGCACTCTTTACACTATCATTCCTTTCATGCCATTACCTCCTGCAAATTGCTGTTTAGTGTTGGTATTTGCTGTTGTAGCTAAAGCCACATTGCCATCACATCACTGGCATAATTTGATTAAAACAAAATGAATATGAATGTCCCATTGTTAATCAAGTTGTACATGCCCACACATAACATAATCATATGCGTCTAAAGACTTGTAGGCACGAAGTTTTTCGTGGGTGTACACTGAAGTCTTGTCAATAAGGTACGAGTATATATCTGGCCATTGTATACCAGGGAACTTACTAACATCGTCCGTCCACTCTTTAATTAAATGCGGATCCGGTAGGCGATGTCCACTTGTTAGAGTTAACTTATTTATGTAGCATTCTCGATCTTGTAACGACAATTGTTTTGCATAATCTGACAGCTCATAATGCCGGTCTATGGGCAGCGCCATTGTTTCTGGGTCCAGGCTGCGCACGCATCCTGGCAACGGTCGGTTTGTTTACAAACATGCAAAGGGGTCTATAAAAACTAAAAAAGGAGAGTGACTCAGAGCTGTTGAGGAAGATCTTCGTGTGTGTCTTTTTTCAATTCCTGCGAGTATATCAGCTTTGTGTTCAACTAAACAGGCCCAGGTTTCACACTGAGTAAGTAAATTGTGAGTAAATTGAGACTAGATGATCATTATATTTCATTATATATACTTTTTGTGACGTTTTTGTTTGGTGGTGTGCCGTGGGATTTTTCTAATGTAAAATATGTGCCGTGGCTCAAGAAAGGTTGGGAAACACTGTTGTAGTCGATTAATTCTCTTTGCTGAGATTCCAAATAGTAGGGCATTACAGTAGTCTAACCTGGAAGTAATAAATGCGTGGATGAGTGTCTTGGCAGCTGATAAGGTGAGAGAGGAACAAAGTTTGGAGATTGTTTTTAAGGTGGAAGAAGGCTGTTTTGGTAATATTTTTGAAATGAGAGTCAAAGGAGAGTGTAGAATCAACTATGACTCCTAGCTTTTTTACTTCCGCAGAGGTAGTGATAAAATAACCAGGTATGGATAATTGTAAATGTGCCAGTTTCTGTAGGATATCAGAGGTGGATATGAGAATGGCTTCCTGCATGCCAAGGTCTGACCATTATCTTGCCATGTCTTGACATTCCAGGAGCGAAAAAACAGATTTTTCCATCTAAACTTAATCTTTCTGTTTCTACTGCAGAATGGATGACCATCCTGCCATGGCTAGCAGACAGGTCGTAATGGGCAAGCTTTGTTTAGAGAACCTTTTCTATCTCCTTCTCTAAGTGGAGAGAGCAGTGCCATTCCTAAATAGGGCTGCTCTGACATCTGGGTAGATACGAACTTTGCTGTTGCCCATGCAGCAAAGAATGACCATCACACTTAGACCGCCATGTGTGTGGGTTTGGGGCTGGGGGCTTCCAGTGTCCCCACCTGCCCCTGTCGCCTCTCCCCAATCACCACAGGATTTGTATCGCACCAGTTAATCGGTCTTCGTGACTCAGTCCTCATCCATGTACCAACACGTAAGATTGGATTAATGTGAGGCAAACTTGTGCATGTCCTGACCCACACTCTGTTCCCATGGCCTCCCTGTGGAAGCAGGTATGGGGACCATAACATGCATCCTGGCAGGTCAGGGCGCAGCAGACTGACCAGAACCTCAGTAAATTGGGATCCGCTCTTGCAGGACCACTCTTGTTGTGCAGTACTGCCGCCCCAAAAGCACCGGTACTGTCTTCACCAGAGCCTCGTTGGCCAGTAACGTTTCAGGGTGACCTGTGACGGTCTTCATGGCTACCGAAACGGCCCGTGAGACATGACCAGACTCGCGCCATACTTCACCGGTCATGGCAGGCCCCTACTTTGTCCTGTTTCGTGGACGGGGGGGTTGGACTTATGAGAGACAACAATGACTATACCTATGCCTGAAATTAGTTCCAATCTGGAGCAGTCACACCACACCTATAATACTGGCTATAATATCAGTTGGTCCTGCCACTCAGGTAAATAAATGCATGCAACTTAGGATTAATAATAATAATAGCAGCCATGGAAATTTGTTTCACGTAGTAGCGCATTTATTCCGGGTCATACTGTACAGCTTAGACTTCAAAACAACCCATGTACATACTCCGGTGGTTGACAAAATACGCATAGGTCACAGACTATGGAAATGTAATTTTAAAAAAGGATACAAAATATGGAGTGGTTACGGATTTTAATATGGATGCATCACGGATGCTAATAATTTACAGATTGGTCACAGACGTTTCGGTATATTAAAATTGGTTACGGATTTCATATGGACGATACATCACGGATAAAAAATGAAGAAGTATAAAACAATTAAACGTTTGGACTGCCGAAGTTCATAATTACAATATGTCACCTGCATTTCTATGTTTATTAATTTACTATTGATATTTCACTGAAAATCATATCCATGAATAAAAGATCTGTAACTTGTATTATAGTTTTTATTTTCTGTAAATGTGTATTCTGTGACTTCATGATGTAACAAGGATATACAAAGATGCCTGGGAAAAACACCACATGCTCAGATGTCACATGCAAACAATTACCTGATTGGTCAGATATTTTATTGGATCAGATCCAGGCCTGGAAAACTCGCTCCAGAAGCAATCTCACCGATAAACCATGGCCTGGGCTATAAGTATCATTATCGGTCTGGTGTGACCACCAACCACATGAACTGCAGGGGACCAATTTATTTATAGTTATTGTGATAGTTATCGGCATTGTGGGACCCAGCCCTAACTATGACAGCATAACTAAAAAGGAGAGCCAGAAGGTAACACAGACATGAGGGAGCTCTGGGACATAAAGCAGCCAGCTACTCCACCATCAACAAACCCGAGTGAATGATTGAGGGGGGAGCGGCGACAGCATCCATACATCCCAGTTTACCAAAACACTCTATGCTTGTGGACCCTCCAGATCTACTCCTTTACCGAATAAAAATCTATTAACAAAAGGCTTGAATCAGAAGATATGTTTTCAGCCTAGACTTAAACACTGAGACTGTGTCTGAGTCCCAAACGCTACTTGAAAGGCTATAAACCCCTTGGACATGACATCACGCATTAGGTGATAATTTCTCCTGGGGGACAACCAGACACCATCTTTCCTGTAAGCATGGCTTACTCTGTTTTAAATATGGTTCATTTTTTTTGCACTGTTTTTGGTTGTTCCAATCATTCAAATGGAGAAAAAGATAAAAGGTATTATCATCTCCCTGGAACTTTGTCTTGAACTTCTGATTGTGGCTTAGGAACTTGACTTGGGCATTTCTTTAAAAGGAAATATCTCTGATCTGGGAGGAGGATTTTTTTTTTACACAGGAGTAAGAAGAACCCAGCATGCCTTTTTTTTTTTTTTTAAATCTGTGACGGTCAGTGATTCCCTTTGTTTCACTCCAGCTTCAATAGCCCACAACAACAATGCTATGTTAGAACAGCTCTCTCCAAGGCCTGCCATACAGTCGCAGTGTGCAGCCATGATCTTGCCATTTTTTTCACTGATGATCCACTGAGTTAAAGTGTCTGTGAAGGTTCTCAGTCATCCAGGTCATCGTAAACCGTAGGTGCTAAAGAAGGCAACTGGAATTGCTTGAAATTCTTGAAGACGTTTCACCTCTCATCTGAAAGGTTTCTTCAGTTCTATCTGACCAGTGGGGAGTTCCAGGTATTTATCCTCTAGTGGACCAAAAGCAACCCAAAGGGGAGTCCTTGAGGTTGTAATGGAAATTTCTAATAAACACTTCAGAACGCTTAGCAGTCGTCTTTTCAGTTATTTATTATAGTAAATCATATAAAGGAATATAAGATAGGAAAGAAAGAAAATTAAAGCAGAACATCACCTCTAGTGATGTGAGAGTACACGTGCGCTCTGAGTTGTGTTTTTTTTGGCTGTTATCTATTATACTCTAAAGGCATTCACTCACTGCTTGTGTCTTCACGTGATTGGCTCAAGATTTTCTATGAAGCTTTACTAATGAGTGCACCTGGCATGCTTTGGTACGTGCAGGCAGATGCAAGTTAGGGAGAGCTCAAGCTCCCTGCTTATCACCACCGAGGTCAGGAAAGGTGGTTACATCATGAGAAGATGTGTAGTTAGGACGAACTCAAACACCCTGCTCATTACCACCAAGGCCACAGAAAAGCGATTACAGCATGTGGAAAACATCTCTTCTCAGTAACTAAGCCACTTTAGCTCAACATACAGAAACACAGAGAATAATAATATTCGTCCATTACATTTCCCTCACATTCTCCCCCCTTTTTATCCTACAGGATAATAATTGCTAAAGAAATTAAAGAACTGTACACAGTTTCAGTGATAAGAGTTCTCAGAGAGATTCGACTTAACATGTCACTGAGTGTACAGGGATAATGCTAAGGCTGTTTTTTTTACAAGACATAGAGGTCTTAAGTTAATGCTAGCAAGCCATATACATAGATCAGGAATAATAGAACAGGAAACAATCATAATGAAAGTGTTTTAAGTCAGGACTAGTTTCATGTCAACTGTGCTGATGTCATCGAACGGTGGGTTATAGTCTTCGTGTGAGTTTGGAGGCCAGTCAGGCAAGTCGTCTGAGTCTATTTTCACCATCTGGTAACCGATATTTGTCAGCTGCCTCTGAAACACAGACATACAACATTGACAGAAAACAGGGAGCAAACATAGCATCACAATCACTAAGCCCAGGACTGGTATGGTGGATAGAATTAGAGTCTTCCATCCACTAAACCAATGCCACAAGCTGTCTTTGTCTCCTCCATGTTCATCTGCTCGTAATTGTTCAGCAACCTTGCGCATCTTCTTCAGTGCCTTAGTGATGTTACCATGATTCCCGTCGTTTTCAGGAATGTATGTACAACAGTGTTCCCTTTCATGACACGCACTCCACCTTCCTTTGCCAAAAGGATGTTGAGGGCCATGCGATTCTGTGTCGTCATTAATCTGAGTGCGGTCAATTCAGTTCTCACGCCCTCCATGGCCTCTATGGTTGAATTCACAAACTGTGCCAGTCTATAATGCACCACCAAGTTCATTCCAGAGTTGTGTTGTCCCGTACTGTGGAAACAGTGCCTGGAAGAATTTCTTCACCTTGGGTTGCAGCTGATGTTCTGGAGGAGGAAAATCATCGTCGACACTTCTGCACTGTCTGCCACTCATCTCAGGGGTTACTATTATTAGGTGGGCATCTAACTGGATCAGGGCACACGTGCCTTTCCAATCTACCGGAAGAAAGTTATACACATGGTGACCACACTTCCACTGCCAGCCTGGGTAATAGAAGGTTGGACCCACTAACTGAGTTAGATTCCCTCCTGGTCCTAAGTCACCTCCTATTGTCGCTTTTCTGCCTTGCTTGTACAGAGTGCCACTTCGTCCCGTGCAGGTCACATTTGGATTTGGGACTGAACCCTGCACTGTGCAAATGGTTGAACACCTAGTTTCCTTGACCTTCCCTACGAGGTTAGAGTTTGGATCACCCTTTCGCCCTGCGCATAAGGTATAATTTATCCCCTTTCCTGGTTCATTTACACTAATTTCTACCCTTGGGTCGTCTCCCCCACCTTGATACGTAACATTACAGCCTTTTTCTACATCATTACAGACAGCTTCCATCACGGCTCGCCATGCTTGCGCAGTATCTTTATCCGTTGTGTTGGCGATCTCGAACACGAATGGTTGTGTAATGGTGTGTGGCAGGGTTGAGCAAACTAGACAATTTGACCTGTTAGCTTGTTTAGCTGTAAAATTAGCATACTGTTAATACAAATTATGAGTTGGATGTCTCCCTCGTCTCAATTCTGTGTCAGTCTGGGTTCCCTGTATCGACCACCACACGAATCCTCCCGTGAGCCCCAGCAGGATCAAGATGCTCAGGCCCACGACTGGACCTAGTTTATAATGATTTACCCCCTTCATTTTATGTTAACTAGGTCTCCGAGTTAACCCTTGCCCTTCTTGACGTGTATTGGTGCTCAGAGGGCGGGCATGCCCTATCAGCCCTCGTCCCACCTCACCGGAGCTTGGAGAAACTCGGGACTTCTGAAACCAGTTTTACTGACTAAAATACTCTTCTCTATTGAGGGTGCAACAGCATAACTGTGCTGCCATGCTCAGTTCCGCGGAACTTGCTCGCCACATGGTTTGGATCAAGGTAGGAAAGCGGTCATGTGGGGCACCTTCTAAATGATAATCACTTACCTCTCCTCCTGAGTCTCGGATTACCACTTGTCTCACCTTATGGTTGGGGTTCTGTTCTTAGATGTACTCAATTAACACTTCTTTCTCCTCGAGCTTTAGTCAGCATCTGGGTCACTTAGGCCTTCTTTTCCCTCCTGCTCAGCCGGTTCAGGAACCCTCCTGCAGTGGCTAGCGTGGATCCACGTCACTCTGCCTGTGACCTTCACTGCCGTTGGGGTCGTGAGCAGGACCTGGAATGGGCCATTCCACCGTGGCTTGTTCCACTTGGTTCGTCGGAAGTCCTTCACCACGATCCAATCCCCTGGTTGTAGATCGTGCAGAGGTCCCTCAGTGGGTTTGGGAAGTGCTTCTTTTACCTGTTTGTGGATAGATTTCAAAGCAGAGGACAACGTTGCACAGTAATTCAACATTGCATCATCACACAGTGTGGTGTCCGGCAGTGTTCCTTGAGCTGGCCCTATCCCCGTGTTGGGTACTCATCCAAACAGAATTTCGAATGGGCTTAACCCATGTTTAGGCCTAGTTTGCATCCTCATTTGTGTGAGTACTACAGGGAGGACCTTTGTCCATCCTAACCCTGTTTCTGCACAAGCTTTGCTTAGTTTATTTTTAAGTGACCCATTTTCCCTCTCTACTGCTCCCGCACTGGCAGGATGATAGGCACAATGTTGTTTCAGGTCTATCCCTAGGAATGCTCCTATTTTCTTTAGGGCTGCATTAACAAAGGGTGTTCCATTGTCACTTGAGATTTTGCTAGGTATACCCCACCTAGGAATTATATCTCTCAGGAGTGCTTTGACTACCGCCTCGGAGTTGTAGGTATCATGCCGCCATCTTGTGTCAGAACTACAATTCCCAGGCAACTTCCGTGTGACCCATGTCACGCGTGGGCGGGATCATCTACGTCAGTCCAACATGCACGCATAAATCCAAGCGGAAGCTCTTCCATTTGCTCTCTCACGTCTGGCTTCCGATGGATCTGGATGTATAAAGAGGCGCTCTCCACCCCAAAAAGACGTCTTCTTTCTTGCAAGATCCATCACTCAGCGCGATTTTCCTTCTTACCCTTGGCAAAGGTAAACTCTAGAGTCGCGCGATCTTTAAACTCAACCCGAGTTACAACCGGTTTACTTGCATTAGAAGTGACGTCACGACTGCAGCCCAGGCAGTCAAAAGTTAAGAAGCGATTGAATCCTTTTTAACTCAAAGCGCTGTGCATCTGATTCTGATCAGAGACTTTTCCTCACGAACGCTGAGGTTCGGACCAAGAATCCTCTGCTTTCACGGGAACCACCCAAGTGCTCCGCTGGACCCGAAAGTTTTCTCCGCCTCCATCACGAGCGGCTCACGTGCTCCCACGGCGAGGCCTGAAACTACACCGGCGAATAGTTCTTCATATCTTGCTAAAGGCAGGATTAAGTAAGATTTTGGCATTTGGGCATAATTAGGATAGTCTTAGGAATTTGCTTTTATTTGAAATAGTGTGAATTTAAACCCAGGTTTATCTGTTACACTGTTAGACACGCAGCGTGTTGATTTATTTTGGTTCTATGTTCTCTCAATTGTTTAATAGATAGGCTGTGCATGCTTCTCTCTTATTCTTACTAACATTATAATAATTTCATTATTATACATCTTGATCTCAAGATTTCAGTGGATTCAGTATGGTTATGAGCTAGTGGGTTAGCTACAGCTTCCCTTTTGTCTGCTTAGCAACACAAAGCTAATCAAGGCCTACCATGTGCTCATCAGGCCTGATAAACCACACCTCAGCTAGAAATCCACAAGCTAGCTTTTAGTTAGCTACGGCTAATACCCTTGTCTTTAGCAACACGTGCTCAGTAGGCCTCACCAGGCCTAACAAACACACTTTAGCTAGGCCATAGGGCCTTTAGCAAACTCACACTAGCAACACAAGGCTAAACACAGAGCTAATCCTTTGTTCTGTTTAGATAACATTCTTTTGTTTAGCTACCAACAAGCTAGGCCTCCACCACGTGTAGTTAGCTACACAAGGCTAAACACATGGTCAAGTCCTTCACACTCACTCTCTCTCACACACACACACACACACACACACACACACACACACACACACACACCTCACTGCTTGTATATATTGATTTATTGATTTATCTTTTTATCTTTGTATAATAAATTCATTTATTAAACAAACTGTTTATTTGTGTGAACAACAATATCTGAAGTCCCCAATTTTCTCAAAGAATTCAAAAAGGGTGCGTATGTTATGTAATATGGTAAGTGATCGTAATAATTTGGAAATATACCATAATTTAGCTGTTTGGTAACTTATTATTAAGCACCAGGATTAATGGTATGATTCACTAAACGATTCATTGAACGATTCACCAAATGATTCACTAAACGATTCATTGAACGATTCACTAAATGATTCACTAAACGATTCATTGAATGATTCACTGAATGAGACTGATTCTATGGTATGATTCAATTCAAACGAGTCAAAGTAAACGATTCAATGGGATTGATTCATTTTAATTATTGACCTTCAAAATTTAATGAGACTGATTTAACGAGATTGATCACTTAATTTCAATAATTAACTGATTGCACCCACAGTTAAAATGGTGCCCCGTGTGAGGCGATTGGTTTGTTGACTTCTGGAATATTGCTCAACAAATAAACTATCAGTTGATTCAGCAACTGCTAAGGTATATCCCCAGGTGTGTTAAAACGGTTAACAGTCGTGTGATAACCATATCACCAATACTCATAACCTATTCAACTTAGGATAAGAGAGCATTCCCAAATAAACCTTATTAATTAATTACATAGTTAATTAATAATGATTAAATTAATAATTAACTTGATTAATTATCTAGCATCCAGCCTAAGTAAAATGGCATCCCCTCATGTCTCAAAAATGGAAGACAACGCTCAAGACGTGTCTCTCCTTGAGGTCATGGCAGACCTCATTCACTGCTCTGCTTCCGAAAAGGCAAACATTAAGTACACGAGTGAGAGTGAATGCCAAAACACCATAGACAACTCAAACAAACATATGAGAGATCCAAAAAGAACAACTTTTAGTGTCCAAGCGGCACTAGGTAAGCTATTCCTATCATACTTCCAAAATGCTGATTCAGAAATCAGATGCCTTCGTGGAGAGGTTGAAAGGCTGACCACCAGCAACGCCAAGCTGACAGCCGATAATAATGATTTACATAGGGAGTGTGAGCTCTTGAAGACCTCCCTTGATGATTGCACCAAACGGCTAGAGAAAGCCGAAATGGATGCTAGGAGGGCTGCCCAGGAGCAGACCCCCCAAGAGCAGCGCAAGGGGTGTGAAAGACCCCCAACAATGCGCCAAAGCTCAGAGCGGGAAGAGGCGTCCGAACCGGACACCGTAAATTATCTGGTCGAGGACCAGACACCCCGCCAAACTCCATCAACTCGCTACACGACTCCGTCGTCGTCTAGCCAGGATGGAGCCGCCCTGCGCTCATCCCGAGCCCAGGCCCATAGCACACCTAGGTCAGTGCGCTTCAGTCTCCCTGATCCATCTTCAAATGAATCAGACCACGAATCTAGTGCGAAACGGGAACAACACCAGAGTAGCTTAGATGGTGAGTGCTCAGAAGAGCCAAGAAGGTCGCACAAGGATGTGCACCAAACCCTTCGCTTACGGCAAATTGACCTACTTGCCAAAGATGTCGAACAATTCGATCCCGACAATCAAAGAACTAATGTAAATAACTATTTACGAGAAATTGATCGATGCCTGATGGACCTGCCGAACGCCACAACACGTGAAAAACTTAGACTAATCTGGAAGACCTCCAGTAGTAGCGTTCGTGCCCTTTTAGAGACACTACCCCCAAACATTCGCGATAGTTATTCGAAACTTCGCAATTACATGAGGGAAGAATATGCGCCATACACGGACGAAACCTCCGCGATATTGTGTGCATTACAAATCAAACAAAAACGGTCTGAGGCGCCTCGTGAATATTACAGACGGCTACGTACTGCCTATTTCCAAGGTAGTAGCGCACCAGGTTTGGAAGAAGATAGAGGTTTCATATCTCTCTTCTTACATAACCTCCACCCAAGCGTGCGGACCCATGTCACACTGACGTGTCGACAAGGTCGCTATTCGATGAGGGAAACTAGGCGACTAGCCCAAATGACCTGGGAGACCATTGTCAAAACCGCAAACGGAAATGATGATGAACCCAGAGTCCTTAGTCTCCAGGGTGAGGACAAGCCCCCGCTAACCTTAGGAGGTGAAGCACCGAAAGGGGGACCCACCTGGAAGAATTCCGGTCCAGCCCGATCCTTGCCGAACCATCACAATGGTGAGTGGAAAAATCGACAAGGTAAGGCCAGGAGGGACCGAGGGCGAGTCCACAGTGACGATGGCAATCGCCCATCACATGAAAAGGGTCGTAGGGAACAAAACGGTTGGCAGCAAAACCGTCATCCCCGCTCTGACCAGAAACGGCAGAAGCGTTCCGACCGTAGCTCTAAACGCAAGGGTAGAGACGACCAACACAGTGACTCAGACCAACCTGGTGAGTTCCACTCAGAGCTGGACTCTTTAAAAGCCCAGTTGGCTGAGATTAAAGAACTGTTACAGGAGACGTCAGACCCCTCAACAGATAAAACACAAGAGCCCAAGAAAAATGACAAAAGACCAGTCACTGGCATGACTAGGCCAGGAACCACGGGTATATCTCGTAAAAGGGGGAAGGAGATCCCTCTGAAACAGCAGGCGAGGGTCAGGATGTAGGGCCCCCCCTGGTGGCGAAGGCAAACACACAAAACGCACTTCTCATGTGCGCTAAAGTCTTCACCACCATTTCTCAGACACATGGCTCTCACAAGGCGACCCAATCCCAACCAAGCCCTGCAACATAAACTTAGTCAACTTCACACAAAACCCCACAGTCGTTGGATCCCACAAAACATGCACAAACTATTTGCGATGAGATTAGTGCGAACACTGATCAACCAAGCGCCACGCGAGATCAAATTTCTGATGAACTTCAGTTCATGTCTTTGCACACAGAGTCCGGTGTCGAAACACCCGACATCGCGACTCCCCCTAGTGGCAAAAATCTCCCTCTATCCATCGACACAGACACCCATTTCACTGCTGGTGTAATGGCTGCACTGTGGAACATGTTAGGCGTTGAGGTGAAATTCCATATCGCGTACCACCCTCAATTCTCTGGTCAGGCTGAACGAGCCATTCAAACCATTGTGAGCATGCTGCGAGAGTATATCACAAACCATGGTAAAATTTGGGACGTGAAACTTCCCTTGGTGCTAAGGGCCATTTGGTCCACCCCTCATTGCGCCACTGAAGTCACACCCTTTGGGATGATGACTGGGCGAGAGTCGGTTCTTCCCCCGCATCTCCTATACAAACCAGAGGCCATGAGCGTCGCGATTGCATACACTGCACATCAACATGTCGCCGATCTACGACGCCACCTGCCGTCAATCTTTACAGGTGCCCAAAAGAATCTTGATTCGAGAGTAGAAGGACACAAAGCCTACTACGCCCGAATCTCAGAGAAGTTCCTACCACCCTGGTCGAGACCTTTCGATCGTGGGAAAACCGTTCCCCGTCGCGTATCACATTAGGACATCTAGGCCTAATCAAACGCTTGTTAGGGTTTTGCTGGGATTCGAACCTGGTTCGTTGGTGTGATAATCCAGCAAACCCCCACTAGGCCACCAGGGGGATGACTCAAATGCAGAGGCGTGAGGCGGAAGTAGAAAAAGAATCAAAAGGTTTATTTAAACTATATACACTATATACAGGGCAAAACAAAAGACAAAAAAAAACCAAAGAGTATAATCCAAAAGAAAAGCAAAGTGCAAAAATTCAAAAGCTAAGAAGATCAAAAAACACAGTACAAAGGAAACTGGAGATAAACATAACAGCACAAAGACTCCGTGACAAGAGGACTGAACTCAGGGGTATAAATAGACAAACTAATTAAGGACACAGGTGAAGATAATTAGGCAATTAACACAAACACAAAACACAGGAACAGTGGCGGCCTCTAGAGGCCAAAATAAACACGACATGAAAAGGAAATAACAGCGGCCTCTAGAGGCCAAAACAGTCCTAGTCCTAACAGGACCCCCCCCTCTAGGAGCGTCTCCTGACGTTCCCAGGGCGATCCGGATGGGCCGAATGGAAGTCCCGACATAGTTCTTTATCAAGGACATCCCGAGCAGGAACCCAGCAGCGCTCCTCAGGACCATAGCCCTCCCAGTCCACCAGATATTGCAACCCTCTGCGGACCCGGCGGGAGTCAAGCAGGCGATTCACAGTGAACACAGTCTGCCCCTGGAAGATGCGGGGGGGTGGGGGGTTCCTAGGGGCAGGGGCATACGTAGATGTCAGTACGGGCCGTAACAGGGAAACATGGAAAGTGGGGTTGATCCTCAGAGTCCGGGGCAACTGGAGCCGGTAGGAGACAGGGTTCACCCTGCGCACCACCTTGAAGGGGCCAATGTAGCGAGGAGCAAGCTTGCGGTTCTCCACCCGCAGTGGAAGGTCCTTAGTGGACAGCCAAACACGCTGCCCAGGGCGGAAAGCGTGTGCAGGTCTTCTATGGCGGTTGGCCTGAGTCTGGTTGGTTCTGGAGGTCTGTATGAGGGTCTTCCTGACCTTGCTCCAGGTCTTGCGACACCGTCTCACATATTGGTTGACCGAGGGCACCCCCGCGTCCTCCTCCTGGTCCGGGAACAGAGGTGGCTGGAACCCGAATTGGCACTGGAATGGCGACAGCTTGGTGGCCGATGACTGCAGGGTGTTGTGGGCGTACTCCGCCCATGGCAGCCAGGTGCTCCACGATGTCGGGTTATCCATAGCCAGGCCTCGCAGGGTGGTTTCCAGGTCCTGGTTGAGCCTCTCCGTCTGACCATTGGACTGTGGGTGAAACCCAGAGGAGAGGCTGGCAGTGGCTCCGATGACCTTGCAGAACCCGTGCCACACTCGGGAGGAGAACTGGGGCCCTCGGTCTGAGACGATGTCCTGTGGAAGACCAAAGACTCGGAAGACATGATTAAACAAAAGTTTCGCAGTTTCAAGAGCAGAGGGGAGTTTGCACAGTGGTATGAAGCGGCAGGCCTTGGAGAATCTGTCAACTAAGACCAAAATGACCGTGTTACCTTGTGACTCAGGGAGACCCGTGATAAAGTCGACTGCCACGTGGGACCAGGGACGCCGGGGAATGGTCAGAGGATGCAGGAGACCCTGGGGACGCTGTCGTGGGTTCTTGGTTCTGGTGCAAACCTCACAGGACAGGACAAATGACCTTACTTCCTTCTCCATGTTAGGCCACCAGAAGCGTCTTTTCAGGAAGTCCAGGGTCCTCCGAGCTCCCGGGTGGGCGGTGAGAGGGGAAGAGTGACCCCACTGGAGAACCTTGGCCCGGGCTTGATGTGGGACGTACAAGAGGCCTGGTGGCCCCGTCCCAGGACCGGGGTCCTGGCGTTGGGCTCGTCGGACAGCCTCCTCAATACCCCAGCGGACAGGGGCCACAATCCGGGACACAGGAATAATAGGCCCGACTTCATTCTCCCTGTTAGTGGCAGAGAACAGTCTGGACAGTGCGTCAGGTTTGGTGTTCTTGGAGCCGGGGCGGTATGAGAGGGTGAAGTCAAACCGACTGAAAAACAGGGCCCACCTAGCCTGTCGAGGGTTCAGTCTCTTGGCTTGCTGGAGGTACTCCAGGTTCTTGTGGTCAGTCCAAACCAGGAATGGATGTTGTGCTCCCTCCAGCCAGTGCCTCCACTCCTCAAGGGCCAGTTTGACCGCTAGCAGTTCTCGATCCCCCACATCGTACCGGGACTCAGCAGGACTCAGGCGGTGGGAGAAGTAAGCGCAGGGGTGCAGCTTTCCTTCCGAACGTTGAGAGAGCACCGCGCCGACACCACTGTCCGAGGCGTCCACCTCCACGATGAATGGTTGGGAGGTGTCCGGGAGAACCAGAATGGGTGCCGTGCAGAAGCGGTCCTTGAGGTCTTTGAACGCCTTTTCTGCCTGAGGAGACCAGCCATAAGATCCACCTGTCCCTTTGGTGAGGTCTGACATGGGTGCTGCCACAGAACTGAAGTTCCTGATGAACTTGCGGTAGAAGTTAGCGAATCCTAAGAACCGCTGAACCTCCTTAACGGACTTGGGAGTAGGCCAGTCCCGGACGGCCAGGGTCTTGGCAGGGTCCATTTGGAGTTGGCCTGTCCGTACAATAAATCCCAGAAAGGAGACCTCGGGAACATGAAATTCGCATTTCTGGGCCTTGGCGAACAGATTGTTCTGTAGCAGCCTCTGGAGAACCTGGCGGACATGGTGGCGGTGCTCCTGCACGGTCTTGGAAAAGATAAGGATGTCGTCGAGGTAGACAAAAATGTATAGGTTAATCATGTCCCTTAAGACGTCGTTGATTAGGGCCTGAAAAACAGCTGGTGCGTTGGTGAGTCCGAAGGGCATCACCTGGTATTCGTAGTGCCCAGACGGGGTGTTAAAGGCAGTCTTCCACTCGTCTCCCTGTCGGATACGGATGAGGTGGTATGCGTTCCGTAGGTCCAACTTGGTGAAGACGGTGGCGCCTTGGAGCAGGTCGAAAGCTGTGGACATCAGCGGAAGGGGATATCGGTTGCGCACAGTGATCTTACTCAGGCCCCTGTAATCAATACATGGTCGGAGCCCCCCATCCTTCTTGCCGACAAAGAAGAAGCCGGCTCCAGCAGGTGAAGTGGAGGGTCGAATAAACCCAGAGACCAGGGCATCTTTGAGGTATTCCTCCATGGCCTTGCGTTCTGGCTGAGAGAGTGAAAACAGTCTGCCACGAGGAGGGGTAGTCCCAGGGAGCAAGTCGATGGCACAGTCGTAGGCCCGGTGCGGAGGAAGAACGGCGGCCCTGCTCTTGCTGAATACCTCCTTGAGATCCCAGTACTCTGTGGGAACTTGAGATAACTCGGTGAGATCAGGGGGCTCGGCAGGAGACACAGGAGAGCTAGAGAGCAGACAAGAGGCATGGCATGCAGGGCCCCATTCCACAACCTGGCTTGTTACCCAGTCTATGCGAGGGTTGTGGCGAGTAAGCCAAGGAAGGCCTAGAATAACTGGGAACTCAGGTGAAGGAATCAGGTGCAGGGATATTTCTTCCTTGTGACCTTGAGACTGGAGGAAAACTGGAGAAGTAACTTGGGTGACTCTTCCATCACCTAACGCTTGGCCATCGAGGGCAGACACAGACAGTGGGACTTCAAGAGGTGCAGTCGGAATATTGATGCTTTGGGCGAAGTGAATATCCATAAAGTTCCCAGCCGCCCCTGAGTCTATCAAAGCTTGACAAGAGTGGACAGACTCACCCCAGGAGATGGAGACCGGGATGTAGATTCCTTGGCCAGGGAGTCCGGGAGAGAGGGTAGGCCCCGTCACAACCCTCCCTCGGCTGGACGGGGCGGTCCTTTTCCCAAGAGTTCGGGACATGATGCTCGGAAGTGACCAGGCTTGCCACAGTAGATGCAGCACTTGTCCCTCCTTCTGCGCTCCCTCTCAGATGCGGAGAGGCGAGTACGACCCACTTGCATGGGTTCTGGACAGTCACTGAAGGAGGTAGACGGTCTCCAGGTAGAGGTAGGGAGGCTGGGGGGGCTCAAGGCTTGGTGGCGTTCTCTCATCCTGTTGTCCAGACGAATAGCATGTGAGATGAGGGTTTCGAGGTCACTTGGGCATCCAATAGAGGCCAGACCGTCCTTGATGGGGTCAGACAGACCATGGTGGAAGGCTGACACCAGGGCAGTCTCGTTCCATCCACTTACTGCTGCGAGTGTTCGGAACGAGATGGCGTAATCTGCGACGCTTCCTCCTTGCCGGATGGACATGAGCTTTCGGGCTGCGTCGGTACTGATGTCTGCCTGATCGAAGACCCGAAGCATCTCTTCAGAAAACAGCTGGAAATCAAAGCACTCAGGTCCCTGTCTTTGCCAGATAGCAGTAGCCCAGGCTCGCGCCTTACCAGCTAATAAGGTGATCACAAAGGCAATCTTGCGGCGATCCGTAGTGTAGGTGGTAGGCTGAAGCTCAAAGGTGAGTTGACACTGGGTAAGGAACTCTCGGCACTCACTGTGCTTGCCGTCATACCTCTGTGGTGCAGGAAGGCTGGGTTCGCGAGGTGAAGAAGGCAGCATTGCAGGAGGCACTGGAGCAGGAGTGGGAGCTGGATCAGGAGCAGGAGATGCAGGCAGAGATGTCAGCTGTGCCAGGGTTTTCCCAATTTGCTGAAGCAGTTCCTCGTGGCGAGCGAGGGCCTCACGTTGGCTGGTGAGCGTACGTCCATGAGCGTCCATGGTCGCTCTGAAGCGTGTCAAAGCTGCCATAATTCCCTGAAGGTTGGCCGGGTAGACAGTTGAAGCAGCCTCTGCTGAGTCGGTCATGACGGAGTCTTTCTGTTAGGGTTTTGCTGGGATTCGAACCTGGTTCGTTGGTGTGATAATCCAGCAAACCCCCACTAGGCCACCAGGGGGATGACTCAAATGCAGAGGCGTGAGGCGGAAGTAGAAAAAGAATCAAAAGGTTTATTTAAACTATATACACTATATACAGGGCAAAACAAAAGACAAAAAAAAACCAAAGAGTATAATCCAAAAGAAAAGCAAAGTGCAAAAATTCAAAAGCTAAGAAGATCAAAAAACACAGTACAAAGGAAACTGGAGATAAACATAACAGCACAAAGACTCCGTGACAAGAGGACTGAACTCAGGGGTATAAATAGACAAACTAATTAAGGACACAGGTGAAGATAATTAGGCAATTAACACAAACACAAAACACAGGAACAGTGGCGGCCTCTAGAGGCCAAAATAAACACGACATGAAAAGGAAATAACAGCGGCCTCTAGAGGCCAAAACAGTCCTAGTCCTAACAACGCTTTCATGTCGATTTCCATGATAATCAAATCAAACCTTTTGAACAGTCCTCACTCCAAAAGGGGGTGGACGACAGCTAGGCCCATCCTGTCCACCTAGCTTGTACGCATCACTCAACCATAAGCGTACACTAACCTTCCCGGTCAGACTTCACCAACCCAATGAAGTAACCCTTCAGTATAACATGGTACATAAAATACTAAATCCGCTATTATTACTAGTGTGTATTCATCGCAAATACACCTGGCATAGAGTCTCGGCAGTGCTATCCTCACTTTTGTGAATCCACAAAACTTAGAGATGTGCACCTTCACGAAAGACATCCACTGGGTCTGCCCAGGCAACCCATACATAACACTACACACCTAGCTAGATAAGATGGTCTGTGTCCCCGACAGCTAGCCGCAGTAGCGCACGCTTTCTAGCCAGACCCCCCACTGCTATCACCTTCCCAGAAGATTAGGTTTGCCAACCCAAACACTAATACTTCTTTCCTTCCTTCATTTCTTCTCTTTTCTTGTTTTTTTATGCCTAAGAAATTGAACACTACATGTTTCATGTTCCATGTTTAATTTTTTTGATGTGGTTTTGATCTAGTTAGTTAGATAGTGATTATATGCCCAAAATGCCCATAGTGATTATATTATGCCCAAAATGCCTCTGTCTCCAACTGTCTTACTGGAACTCACAAGTTTACAGTCTTCACAGGACACCATGGACTGCACAGGACAAGTCTACCTCAAGGACTATGGACACGGCGATGATACGATACGGTGCTCTCAGTGCTACGACTCCGTCATACCCCTGAGACCAAAAGGGGGACTGTAGGTATCATGCCGCCATCTTGTGTCAGAACTACAATTCCCAGGCAACTTCCGTGTGACCCATGTCACGCGTGGGCGGGATCATCTACGTCAGTCCAACATGCACGCATAAATCCAAGCGGAAGCTCTTCCATTTGCTCTCTCACGTCTGGCTTCCGATGGATCTGGATGTATAAAGAGGCGCTCTCCACCCCAAAAAGACGTCTTCTTTCTTGCAAGATCCATCACTCAGCGCGATTTTCCTTCTTACCCTTGGCAAAGGTAAACTCTAGAGTCGCGCGATCTTTAAACTCAACCCGAGTTACAACCGGTTTACTTGCATTAGAAGTGACGTCACGACTGCAGCCCAGGCAGTCAAAAGTTAAGAAGCGATTGAATCCTTTTTAACTCAAAGCGCTGTGCATCTGATTCTGATCAGAGACTTTTCCTCACGAACGCTGAGGTTCGGACCAAGAATCCTCTGCTTTCACGGGAACCACCCAAGTGCTCCGCTGGACCCGAAAGTTTTCTCCGCCTCCATCACGAGCGGCTCACGTGCTCCCACGGCGAGGCCTGAAACTACACCGGCGAATAGTTCTTCATATCTTGCTAAAGGCAGGATTAAGTAAGATTTTGGCATTTGGGCATAATTAGGATAGTCTTAGGAATTTGCTTTTATTTGAAATAGTGTGAATTTAAACCCAGGTTTATCTGTTACACTGTTAGACACGCAGCGTGTTGATTTATTTTGGTTCTATGTTCTCTCAATTGTTTAATAGATAGGCTGTGCATGCTTCTCTCTTATTCTTACTAACATTATAATAATTTCATTATTATACATCTTGATCTCAAGATTTCAGTGGATTCAGTATGGTTATGAGCTAGTGGGTTAGCTACAGCTTCCCTTTTGTCTGCTTAGCAACACAAAGCTAATCAAGGCCTACCATGTGCTCATCAGGCCTGATAAACCACACCTCAGCTAGAAATCCACAAGCTAGCTTTTAGTTAGCTACGGCTAATACCCTTGTCTTTAGCAACACGTGCTCAGTAGGCCTCACCAGGCCTAACAAACACACTTTAGCTAGGCCATAGGGCCTTTAGCAAACTCACACTAGCAACACAAGGCTAAACACAGAGCTAATCCTTTGTTCTGTTTAGATAACATTCTTTTGTTTAGCTACCAACAAGCTAGGCCTCCACCACGTGTAGTTAGCTACACGAGGCTAAACACATGGTCAAGTCCTTCACACTCACTCTCTCTCACACACACACACACACACACACACACACACACACACACACACACACACACACCTCACTGCTTGTATATATTGATTTATTGATTTATCTTTTTATCTTTGTATAATAAATTCATTTATTAAACAAACTGTTTATTTGTGTGAACAACAATATCTGAAGTCCCCAATTTTCTCAAAGAATTCAAAAAGGGTGCGTATGTTATGTAATATGGTAAGTGATCGTAATAATTTGGAAATATACCATAATTTAGCTGCTTGGTAACTTATTATTAAGCACCAGGATTAATGGTATGATTCACTAAACGATTCATTGAACGATTCACCAAATGATTCACTAAACGATTCATTGAACGATTCACTAAATGATTCACTAAACGATTCATTGAATGATTCACTGAATGAGACTGATTCTATGGTATGATTCAATTCAAACGAGTCAAAGTAAACGATTCAATGGGATTGATTCATTTTAATTATTGACCTTCAAAATTTAATGAGACTGATTTAACGAGATTGATCACTTAATTTCAATAATTAACTGATTGCACCCACAGAGTCTTGTTTAGCTGTGGGGAATACTTCAACCCATTTTGAAAACATGTCAACTATTACCAGGCAATACCTTTTCCCTTCACTAGGTGTCAGTTCAATAAAGTCCATTTGGAGGTGATCAAATGGTTTGTCTGGTATTGGGTGTGCTGCTTGAGTTAGTCTGATACCTTGACCTGCATTATGTTGTGCACATATCAAGCATTGCTTGCAAAATTTCGCAGCATAATTTGAAAACCCCTTTGTGAATGCTACCATCCCCCCTTTTGACACATGGGTGAGCCCATGTGCCAATTTTGCATAGAAAGGGAACATGTATTTTGGTAGACAGGGACGGCCCGAGGGACAAACCCAGACCAAGTTTGCAAAGATACAGTCTGCCTGTTTCCAGACTTGTCTCTCGTCCTGAGTGGCAGTGCTCTGAAGGTTCGCTAGCTGTAAACAGGGGGTAGAAACCTGAGGAAAAGCAAGGTTAGAGGGTGAACTGGAAGCTGAGGCTGCACATTTAGCTGCCGCATCCGCCCTGGCATTCCCCTGAAACACAAGATCAGTATTGTTAGTATGGGCAGCACACTTACACACAGCAATGGCTCTAGGGAGTAGAATAGCATCCAACAACTCAGAGACCAGTTTATGATGTGCAATGGGAGATCCTGTGCTAGTGAGAAAATTTCTGTGTTTCCAAATGGTGCCAAAATCGTGCACAACGCCAAATGCATACCTGCTGTCCGTAAAAATATTGACAGATTGCCCTGCAGTCAATTTGCATGCCTCAATGAGGGCACAGAGCTCTGCGGCTTGTGCCGACAGGTTCGAGGGCAGACACGACACCTCGAGGATCTGGTGATCTGAGACTACGGCAAAACCTACTTTGTTCTTTCCCGTCTCTGGAGGCTGAACCATCCACATAGAGGATCATGTCTGGATTTTCCAAAGGGTCGCTCTTTAAGTCTGCCCTGGGGGAACAAAAATTGTTAGTGAGAGCAACACAGTCATGTGGCTCTCCATCGTCCTCTGTAGGGAGGAGAGAGGCAGGATTCAGAACAGTACAACGTTTCACAATGATGTTAGGCATATCAAGTATGACCGTGTTATACTTCAACCATCTCTGTGCTGACAAATGTGACATCTTTTTCTCCAACAGAAGCAGGGAGACAGCATGTGGGACCAAAAGGGTGAGGTTAGAATACCCCACAATATTTCTGGAGGCAGTTACTGCATTTTCAGCTGCAGCAACTGCACGCAGGCAAACAGGAAGTCCAGCCGCCACTGGATCCAGCCTGCTGGAGAAATAAGCTACAGGTCTCAATCTATCCCCGTGTTTCTGCAAAAGAACAGAGATCATAAAACCCTTCTTTTCATCGACAGTTTGAACAAATGGTTTATTGTGGTCAGGCAGTTCCAGCGTGGGTGTGGTCTGTAGGGCCCCTTTTAGGGCCAGGAATGCTTCTTCAGCCTCTGGTATCCATATGACAGGTGACGAAGTGGTGAGGGACGAACTGTGCACGAGCTCTCTCACTGGACTTTCCAGGATGGAATAATTCGGAATGAATGCTCTGCAATAGGAACACATACCCAAAAATGACCAAACTTGTTTCACAGTGATCAGCTTGGGAATTTTCTGAATAGCTGAGACTCTGTCCACAGACAGCGTTTTTCCCTCCCCTGTGATATCATGCCCCAAGAAATGCACCTTCTGTTTTGCAAACTGTAATTTTGTGAGACTAGCCTTATGACCTTCCTTAGCGAGGTGTTGCAGTAGCGTTACGGTGTCATCTTCACATTGAGCTTTAGTTGGGGCACAAATCATTAAATCGTCAACATACTGCAGCAAAGCTGATCTTGGTGACAAAGTTAACGAAGTGAGGCTGTCTCTGAGGCACTGGTTGTATATGGTTGGGGACTCACAGTAACCCTGGCACAAACGAGTGAAAGTGTATGGACGACCATCATACATAAAGGCAAACCAATACTGGCTGTCTTTATGTAGAGGAATAGAAAATAACGCATTTGCTAGGTCCACCACTGAAAACCACTTACTGTCAGTGGGCACCTGGCCCAAAATGGTGTATGGGTTAGGGACGTCAGGTGCGCGTGGAACAACCGCAGCATTGACTGCTTGCAGATCTTGGACAAACCTCAACTCATCGGGCTGGGATGGTTTTCTTGCCTTCTTAACTGGAAAAATAGGAGTGCACACTGGAGAGTCCGGGCAAGGGACAATTACACCTGCCTTCAGCAACGAATCAAAGACCGGTTTTATACCTGCGATTGCTTCTGGTTTGAGTGGGTACTGGGTCTGTCTAGGCCTGAAATCTGATTTGGGGGTGATCACCACTGGTTCAGCATTCTTTATTAGGCCCACATCATGTTTACCCTTCGCCCAAACGGAATTTGGAACTCCCACCAATTTGGGGTGCACCTCTGCTGGAGTTATGCCTGTGGAAACAGAGACAAACAGGCCACTATGGCCTGGGTCCCCAGGATCCCGGTCATCAGTGGCTAATATTACGCTGCGCTTAACATACACACACATAGCATGACTTTGTTTGTAGACCCCAAGCTTTTGGCAAAACAACACACTAGGGTCCTCTGTTTGGGACCACTCATTGCCATTGGCTGCGCACTTCTTGACCCACTTCCCCACGTCTTTCCAATGGGCGGCTCGCGGTTTTGCTAATGAGACATGGGGTATAGAATTAACGATGTCAAAGAAATCATGTTGGCAGCAGTCAACCTCAGAGTCCTCTGTCATGAGGCCGCGTATAACATGTTTGAGAACACTGCGATGAGCATTGATGCAGCTGTTTGGACAACGAGTAAAATGGACCTGCACAGCGCAATAATGTTTAGACCAATATGTAGTTTTGAGGGTCAATCTTTCACGTGCGTGGGGGTCTGAAAACCAAGTATTTTCAAACTCTACGTCTTGCCCTTGGTGAACATGTGCTGTGCAAATCTTCCTCTTTCATATAGTCTGTGTCAACTGATGAGGTGTTCAAGTGTGCGAGCTGTACAAGGTGTTTTGGAGTTTGTGTGAGTTGATCTGAGCAGAGCCACCAGACATACACATACAGAGGGTTTCCAAACCCATACTGCACACCGCTCATTTCACTTACTTCAATAGTTAGTCCATCTGGAGTGGACGTGAGATTTACTCCTAATTTGCACATTAAATCACGTGCTAACAAATTTACTGGACATGTATGTGAGATGAGAAATGAGTGGGACGTAACTATTCCTCCCTCGCTTTCACACGGGAGGTTGACTGAGAAAGTTTCGGTTACAGGTCGTCCTGAGATGCCCATTGTCTGAATAGAATTTGAGCTGAGCGGTGGGTCTACTGGAAGTACCCCATGTTGCATCACTGAGTGTCCTGCTCCAGAATCTACTAAAAAGGTTAACACATGCCCACACACAGTGAGGGGCATACAAGGGAGTTTAGAAAAGGGAGTAGTTGTGTATTTTAACAAACTTAATGCAACTTCAGGTGTATCTATTTGGACTGGTGTATCGGGCGTTTCTGTGTAGTCTTGCTATTGCATGCAGGTGCTGCAGCTAATATGTTTAATGGTATGTGAATGCTCCTGTCTATGTGTATGTGTATCATCAGGTATGTGTGTGTGTTACCTCCCCTGTTCTCTGTGTGGGGCCCATTCCCAGAGTCCGCCCATCAGTCTGCATTGCTGTACTCCTCACAGGGCTTCTGGCTGCTACTGTGGAGACAATTTCGAGCAATGTGTCCCTTCTGATTGCAGTTGTAGCAGGTTGCACCTTTTATCCAGGACAAGTCACTCCAGGTCATCCTGTCTCGGCCTTTACCTCGACCTCTTCCTCTTCTTCTTCCTCTTTCTCCAGGCTGAACAGTCTGGAAAAGAGTGAGAGTGGCGGCGTGTAGGTCTTGGTCTCTTTGTGCCAACTTTGTCTTCTTCTCTTTCAGCAGCTTTTCTGCATGCACAGCATACTGCTCGATCTTGGTGAGGCTGGCAGTTTCCCACAGGAGACAGAGCTGCTTTACTGACTCGGCCACTGCTGGATTCATACCGCTCATGAAACTGTTCCGCAGGTGCACTTCCCAGACCTCAGGAGTGTCTTCCACTCCAGCCAGGTTCACGGGTCTGGTCAGGCCACTGTGTTTCTCATGCACGGCGGTGAGACGGGCAAGAAACGCTGACACACCTTCTCCATCTTCTTGCTTACACATACTGATCTTAGTCATGTCTACGTTCAAGGGAAAAGCACTGTCCAGACGAGCACAGAGAGCAGTGATGGTATCTCTATACTCACCATTGCCAGCCACGCTCCAGTCTGGTGTAGTCGCTCGCTGGTCAGCTTCTGGCCACTCTTTGGAAACTTTGTTCCAATCTATACCCATCTTGATCATGAGTAGGCGGCGAAGTTCATGGGTGGTTGGTCGGAATTCTCTGCAAAATATAAACAGCTCATTACCAAATCTCTTTCCTCCTACCTCTCTCACATTGGGAAGAGAAGCCATGCTTTCCTTCATGTCAGCTGTCGTCCAGGGTCTGTGGACTAAAAGTACGCCGTCAGCTCCAGCCACTTCCATCATTGGAAGATGAAGGACTTCAGACTTTAGGTTACGGCCTTGTGGACCCACTGGTGAGCACGTGGTCAGGTCCAGGAGGGTGTCTTTTCCATCGCCATATGCAAGACCAGATCTCGTGTGTGATGGAGAAGCGAGGGGAGGCGCTGATGCTGGAGGTGGCTGGTAGGCTGGAGGAGATTCCAGAGGCTCAGTTTTTTTCTTTGTCTCGACTTCTCCCCTTCTCTGTGGGTGAGGCGCTTGTGGGAATGATGCTTCGCCTTGCTGAGGAGGCAGTGTGTGCCGGGGTGGTGGGGCAGACTCCAGGTCAGGGTCCATCTGAAATTTCAAACACTGAGAAGAGGGTGAGAACCCTGCCTGTCGTTTCTCTTTTTTGTACTCTCTCTTAAGTGTTTCTTCTTTCCATGCAGAAAACGCCCTCCAGTCCCCTAAGAACTTAACATTATTTGCAGACTCTTCTTTTTCCTTCTGTTTCAACTTTTCTTCTAACTGTCCTATCTGCCTGGGACTAAAACTGCCCTTTTCAGGGAATCCTAAGTCCTTTACCCATATGTCAAACTGTGCCAAACAATCCTTGCCATATGAGGTTTTCATAAACTGGATGTTTGGGTTGTCATAGGAACACCCACTTCTTATTATAGCACATGTAGCCTCAGGCTTACTTGCTTCTTCCTTTCCTTTCCCTAACTTGCTGCTTCTGTTCCCCATTGTACACTGTTATATTAATAGGCTGTGACAACAGCGGCTGAGTTTCTTTATCAGGATCACAAGAAGAACAGGTTGGACTATGTCCAAAAATGCGACACAATAATCCTTTAGGTGTGTTCTTATTAGTAAATAATTTATCGACATTTGCCTTAAACTAAAGTAGGTATCATTTAGCACAACAACCTCAAAGACAACTCACGCATGTGTACAAAATCTATTTCTCTGTTTCAGAATTTGGAGGAGGACAGTACTCTGTTAATTCATCGATATTTTGCGTGCACACCGGTGTGTCTTTGCGACTTCATAATCGAACCTCTCTATCCCGTTCCTCCGACGGGCCAGTTGTTCACACAGAACAAAGGGAGCAAAACTCAATTCTCTCCCAGTTACGAATCGCTGAACGTGAGTCCATCGAGACATGCACCCGTACTTCCCTCATTCAAGTAGGTGAGCCGTTACCCAGTCGTCACTTGGGCAGATTTTCTCTTACACAACCCAATAAACTACTCGCGGTTTATTGTCTCAAAATTGTGTTTTATCTGTTTCGGCAAACATATTGATGGTACCACAGCTTAGCAGTCCTCCTGGGCTCAGACAAACTTCTGTCCGTCTCTTATATCAGTCTTCCTTGACTGGGACAATCTCTGTCCATCTCTTATATCAGTCTTTAAATACTAGGACAAATCTCTGTCCATTTCTCATATCATTCTTTAAATACTGTTTCCACTAATTTCTTTACACAAGAATGCAAAATTATCACTTACTGGTTCGGTGAGCCCTGATGGCCTGGTCTCTCGTCCGAGTTCTCAGCTCCGCACCGTAGCCTTGGGAGTGTTCCGTCGTCCGAGGATCAGACACATAGGGCCCACCCAGGGATGCCAAATTGTAATGGAAATTTCTAATAAACACTTCAGAACACTTAGCAGTCGTCTTTTCAGTTATTTATTATAGTAAATCATATAAAGGAATATAAGATAGGAAAGAAAGAAAATTAAAGCAGAACATCACCTCTAGTGATGTGAGAGTACGCACGCGCTCTGAGGCTACATTCACACGACAACGGCAACGAGATTTAAAAAAAATATATCGCGTCCACATGGGCAACGGATCAGTAAAATATCAGGTACATATGGCAACGCAACGCTTGCTGAAAACGATGCAATACACATGCCACACCTCTAGGTGCGCTGTAAGACGGTCCCATCAGAGACACCACAACAGTAGAAGAAGTAAGGACGCATGCGCATAAACTATTATGCGCGAGACTTCATATTAGCCACAAAGTCAGAAAAATCTGTTCGTAAAATTACGTTATAATGACCAAATACAATGAAAAGTATTTTTCCAGTCTCACCTGTGAAAGGTAATCCCATGTGATCTCGTTTGGACGGCAAACCTGTTGGTACAGTTAAACGCAGCACATGAATGAGGCATCTTTATTCTCCGCTTTGACTCATCCAATATGGCGGCGAGGATGACGTATGATTCTACGCGGAAGGCGGCGTCTTTAATGATCCGGAATAAATTGAATGCTACACATTGATGGATTAATTTGTTCTTCTACGCCCTTTTTGAGGAATGTATTGTTGGATTTAAACCAACATCTGAAGAGGTGAGATCGCTCCTTTTTTTCCCTATTTTTGCTGGCGGGATTGACTCTCACTCTCTCTCTCACTTTGCACCATTACACAATAAATATTCACAGTGAAAATATTTTGTAAGCGCGTTTCATGAACCAAGTTATAGGATTTGTTGACAACTCGCATCGAGTTCGTTACACTTCTACCCGGCGTGAAGCACGTGGTTGTAACGTCATCGTAAACAAATCCGTTCTACTCATCCAGATGACTTCGCAACAGCGCCGTTGCCAGATCTTTCCATTCTGGAACCGTTCTCAAAAGATTTTGTTTTGGGGCACCCAAAATGCCAGTGCCGTGTGGATGCCAGGCTGAAACGATAAACAATTTTATCAGATTCACCTGAATCCGTTGCCGTGTGGACAGGGCCTGAGTTGTGTTTTTTGGCTGTTATCTATAATACTCTAAAGGCATTCGCTCACTGCTTGTGTCTTCACGTGATTGGCTCAAGATTTTCTATGAAGCTTTACTAATGAGTGCACCTGGCATGCTTTGGTACGTGCAGGCAGATGCAAGTTATGGAGAGCTCAAGCTCCCTGCTTATCACCACCAAGGTCAGGAAAGGTGGTTACATCATGAGAAGATGCATAGTTAGTACGAACTCAAACACCCTGCTCATTACCACTAAGGCCACAGAAAAGCAATTACAGCATGTGGAAAACATCAAATCAAGTTTATTTGTATAGCGCTTTTAACAATAAACATCGTCGCAAAGCAGCTTTACAGAATTTGAACGACTTAAAACATGAGCTAATTTTATCCCTAATCTATCCCCAATGAGCAAGCCTGTGGCGATGGTGGCAAGGAAAAACTCCCTCAGACGACATGAGGAAGAAACCTCGAGAGGAACCAGACTCAAAAGGGAACCCATCCTCATTTGGGCAACAACAGACAGCCTGACTATAATATTAACAGTTTTAACAGGTATAACCCTCAACTGTCCTCATGGGGCCGTCCTTCACAGGAGCGGTGCGATAAAACTCCGACCAGACACAGGGCACCAGGATGGATCAAGCAGGTCCGAGGGGCAGAAGAGGCCAGCATCTCAATCCCAGGATCAACATGTAACTCAGAGGGACAGATTGGGGGGGGGAAGAGAGAGAAAGAAAACACAGGTTGTTAGGTATGCCCTAAAAATGACAAGTATTAAATCTGTGTGGTAGGCTCGCAGAGACGAGAGTCTTTACATCAGGCATAACACACAACAATGGCATGTTAATATGGTAAAAAATATATCATGACCTGCTCTGGCTGGATGCTTGATTGGGTGATGGGAGCACACTCCTCAGCAATGATGAGATGCAGATGGGACCCTTAGGGCTGGCCAAGACAATTCAGTTACATTTCACAGGGTCTGGGACATGCGACAGAATGTCTGACGGCCAATTCCCTGCAGGCTACGATAGCCAGTTGAGGTCTCCACCCTCTCCACCAAAAGATTTCCTGTTGACTCCATGTAACTCAGAGGGACAGATTTGGGGTGGGGGGGAGGGAAAGAAAACACAGGTTGTTAGGTATGCCCAATGTCACCTGAATAAGTATGAGCAGTATACATATTACACCAAGTACAAGCAGGGACTCCAGCAACTAATTATGACAGCATAACTAAAAGGAGAGAGCCAGAAGGTAACACAGGCATGAGGGAGCCCCGGGACATAAAGCAGCCAGCCACTACACTGTCAACAAACTCGAGTGAGCAAGCGAGTGGGGACTGACAGCATCCATACATCCCAGTTTACCAAAACACTCTATGTCTGAGGACCCTCCAGATCTACACCTTTACCTCATAAACATCATTAACAAAAGGCTTGACTAAACAGATATGTTTTCAGCCTAGACTTAAATGCTGAGACTGTGTCTGATTCCCGAACATTACTTGGAAGGCTGTTCCATAACTGTGGGGCTTTGTAAGAAAAGGCTCTGCCCCCTGATGTAGCCTTCACTATACGAGGTACCAGCAGATAGCCTGCACCTTTTGATCTAAGTAGGCGTGGCGGGTCATAGAGGAGCAGAAGTTCACTCAGGTACTGTGGTGCGAGACCATTCAGTGCTTTAAAGGTCAATAGTAGTATTTTATAATCAATACGAAATTTGATTGGGAGCCAATGCAGTGTGGATAAGACAGGCGTGATGTGGTCATATTTTCTAGTTCTAGTAAGGACTCTTGCTGCTGCATTTTGAACTAACTGGAGCTTGTTTATGCACTTATTGGAACATCTAGACAGTAAGGCATTACAATAATCCAACCTGGAGGTAACGAAAGCATGGACTAGTTTTTCTGCATCATGCAATGACATTAAATTTCTTATCTTTGCAATATTTCTGAGATGAAAGAAAGCTATCCGGGTGATGTTATCAATGTGAGTTTCGAATGAAAGACTGGGGTCAATAATCACTCCGAGGTCTTTTACTGCTGCACGTGAAGAAACAGAAAGGCCATCCAGAGTCACTGTGTAATCAGAAAACTTACTTCTAGCTGCATGTGGTCCTAGCACAAGTACTTCAGTCTTGTCAGAGTTAAGCAGAAGGAAATTAATAAGCATCCAGTGTCTAATGTCCTTAACACATTCCTCAATTCTATTAAGCTGGTGTCTCTCATCAGGTTTTGCAGAGACATACAACTGTGTGTCATCAGCATAACAGTGGAAACTAATACAATGTTTATGAATAATATCGCCCAGAGGTAACATATATAGAGAAAAAAGCAGTGGACCCAAGACAGAACCTTGTGGAACACCAAACTTTACCTTGGTACGTCTAGAAATATCACCATTTATATCAACATACTGATAACAATCAGTTAGATAAGACCTGAGCCAGGAGAGGGCCGTTCCCTTAACTCCCACAACATTTTCTAGTCTATCCAGAAGAATGGAATGATCAATGGTATCAAATGCTGCACTAAGGTCAAGCAACACAAGTAGCGAGACACAGCCCTGATCAGACGCCAACAGTAGGTCGTTTACTACTTTAACCAGTGCTGTCTCTGTGCTATGATGAGGTCTAAATCCTGACTGATACATTTCATGGATGTTATTCCTATGTAAATATGAGCATAACTGCTGTGCCACAGCTTTTTCAAGGATCTTGGAGATAAAGGGGAGGTTTGATATTGGCCGATAATTGGACAGCTGACAGGGATCAAGGTCAGGTTTTTTAATCAGGGGTTTGATAACTGCTAGTTTAAAAGATTTGGGTACATAGCCAATCATAAGAGAAGAATTTATTATTTTTAGAAGCGGTTCAATTACTCCAAGCATTATTTGTTTGAATAGATGTGTCGGTAAGGGATCTAGTACGCAAGTTGAGGCTTTTGATGTAGAGATTAATGAAAGTAATTCAGTTTCTTTTAGGGGAATAAAACATTCTAACTGATGATCTGATACAGTTATATTGTTAACTACAAGGTCACTTTCATTGTCTAACCTTAAATTAGTAGTTTGAATTTTTTGTCGGATATTCTCAATTTTGTCATTAAAAAAATTCATGAAGTCGTTGCTACTACATACTGCAGGTGTGCATGTGTTGATAGTGGACTTATTCCTGGTTAATTTTGCTACAGTATTAAATAGGAATCTAGGATTATTTTTGTTATCTTCTATTAGGGAGGAGAAATATGTTGATCTCGCAGCACTAAGAGCTTTTCTATACTTCAGGAAGCTCTCCTTCCACGCTAATTTGAACACTACCAATTTTGTTTGACGCCATTTATGTTCCAATTTTCGAGTGGTCTGTTTTAATGTGCGAGTGTCATCATTATACCAGGGTGCTAATTTTTTGTCTCTGACCATTTTCCTTTTTAGAGGAGCTACATTATCTAAAGTATGGCGGAATGTTGACTCTAAGCATTCAGTTGCCTGATCAAGTTCTGCAGGGGCTGACAGTGACCCAATCAAAGTTGACAGCTCTGGGAGATCATTTATAAAGCTCTGTGCAGTAGTTGACGTGATAGTACGTTTAATACAGTAGCGTGGTGAGGTGCATATATTATTACTCAGACATATCTTGAATGAGATGAGACAATGATCTGAGATAACTTCAGACTGTGGAAGTATGACTATATTATCTACGTTTAATCTGAATGTTAGTATTAGATCAAGGGTGTGACCACCATTATGGGTCGGTCCTATGACATTCTGCTTAATCCCGACTGAGTCTAAGATGGACACAAACGCTGTTTTTAAAGGGTCTTCTGGGTTATCGAAGTGAATATTAAAATCTCCGACAACTAAAGCTTTGTCTAAGGAAATAACCAGATCTGAGATAAAATCTGCAAATTCAGAAAGAAACTCAGAATATGGCCCCGGGGGCCTGTAAATAATAAGCAATGGAATTAACTGGGTAGACTTATTTTTCGAGGCTACATACATTATACGAGTATGAAGAACTTCAAATGTATTAAATTTATAACCAGGTTTTTGTGTTACACCTAGATAATCGTTATAAATAACCGCGACGCCTCCTCCTCTGCCAGTTAGACGAGGCCTGTGTATATAACTGTATCCAGGAGGACTCGCTTCATTTAATGCTATATATTCATTTGGCTTAATCCATGTTTCTGTTAAACACAGTACATTAAACTCCTGATCAGTAATGAGTTCATTAACCATTAGCGCTTTAGATGTAAGAGATCTAATATTTAATAGCCCCACCTTTAGATCAAAGGTGCTGGCAGCAGCTGTACAGTCAGTATGATCTAATTTTATATTGATTAGGTTACTGGAACAAACTCTCTGAAAATTTCTACCTTTTTGTTGAGCTCGGAGAACAGACACAGTCTCGATGTAGTGGGCCCTGAGTGACGACTCTGTGCAGCTAGCAGACAGTCGGTTTAGCCTGTTCGTCTGCTCCCTGGCCTTGGCTCTGGATTGTCAGAAATTAACTAGGCCTGTTCTGAGACTATGACCTATGCTGCAGGAAATGAGAGCAGCACCTTCCCGAGTGGGATGGATACCGTCCCGCCCTAACAGGCCAGCAGTGCCCTCAAAATTAGCCCAATTATCAATAAAGCCCACACTGTTTTCAGAGCACCACCTGGACAGCCAGCAGTTCAGCGACCATAACCTGCTGTAAGCTACATCGCCACGCCGCATTGGGATGGGGCCAGAGCATACTACAGCATCGGACATCGCCTTCGCTAATTTAAACACCTCTACAAAGTTACTCTTAGTAACCTCAGACTGACGAAGGCGTATATCATTAGCTCCTGCATGGATAACTATGTTTGAGAACTTGTGCTTTCCTAGGACCCTAAGATTACCTGCTATGTCCGGCGCCCTGGCTCCCGGTATACACCTGACTAAAGCTTCTGGTGCCCCTAAAGGCTTAGCTAATTTCACGTGCCGTATGATAGAGTCCCCTGTAACCAGAGCTCTTTCAGGTTTCTCAGTGGGTGCATCACTAAGGAGAGCAAACCTGTTCGGCACGTGACGCGGAGAGGAGTGGTGCTCCCGTGGGCGAGCCTCAGCGGTAGCTTTGGCTCTACGCTTATGCCGCCGAGCCGTCACCCATTCGCCCCACTGTAAGGGCTCTAATGCCGGAGTTGGGGGATTGCTAACTCCACCTAGGGCGTCCAGACTTTCCCTAACAGAAACTACACTGTTCTCACGCTCACTAACCTGCTCTAAAGCCTGGACACGCACTTCTAGCACTGTAATCTTCTCCGTCAGAGAGCTCACTAATCTGCACTTATCACAAGTAAAGCTAATAAAGCTATCGCTAGTGATGGAGGAAGAATGACTAAACATCCTGCACTCAGCACACTGAACAGGCTGAAGGTGTGCCATGATGAAAAGATTCACGTACCTTAAATGAAGATCTGTTGATATTAAAGCAGATCAGATGTGGATGGCCTCCGCTTGTGGTCTTTACACAGGAGGAGAGAAAAAGAAAGCTTCCGGTCTCGGTGTTCTTCCGAAAAAAGAAAGAGAAAAAAACGGGGAAAAAAAAAACCTGAAAAAGGAAAGCGAAAGTGAAAAGTACAAAAATGAAAGCGACAGTACAATAAAAATGAAGAGGATACTGGAAATTTATTTGTAGAAAAAAAGTTAAAAAAGGATTAGTAATTAACGCTGGCACTCGTGGGAAAAAAGGACTCGGCGCGAACAACTCAGGAAACAGGAAGTGCGTAAACCAGGAAGTCTCTCTTCTCATCTCTTCTCAGTAACTAAGCCACTTTAGCTCAACATACAGAAACACAGAGAATAATAATGTTCGTCCATTAAATTTCCCTCACAAGGTCACATGGGTCGTTGACCCTCTTGGTCATCCTGTAGTTGTTAGGGTCACTGGAGGCCAGGTGTGAATGGTGTGAGCAGCCTAGAGGGTCATTAGGGTGATCTGTAGATCGTTGGCTCTCTCTGCCATCATGTGAGTCATTGAAGTCAGCGGAGTCTTGGGCCGAGTTTACATTAGACCGTATCTGTCTCGTTTTCTTCGCGGATGCACTGTCCGTTTATATTAAACCGCCTGGAAACGCCGGGAAACGGGAATCTGCCAGGGTCCACGTATTCAATCCAGATCGTGTCAGCTCTGGTGCTGTGTAAACATTGAGAATACGTGGATACGCTGTGCTGAGCTCTAGCTGGCGTCGTCATTGGACAACGTCACTGTGACATCCACCTTCCTGATTCGCTGGCGTTGGTCATGTGACGCGACTGCTGAAAAACGGCGCGGACTTCCTCCTTGTATCACCTTTCATTAAAGAGTATAAAAGTATGAAAATACTGCAAATACTGATGCAAATACTGCCCATTGTGTAGTTATGATTGTCTTTAGGCTTGCCATCCTTCCACTTGCAAGTGGTAAGTGATATGCGCTGGGATCACACACACAGCGGCTCAGTCCCGAATCACAGCTTGTTCACTTCACTCGCGCGCTCTGTGAGCTGCGCAGGGCCGGAGTGCGCACCCTCCAGAGGGCACTTGCTGTTCAGGGCGGAGTGATTTGGAGCGCAGGATGCCTGCGGAGCCGAGCGTATCCGTGTATTGGTGTTGCTGTGTGCACGCAAATCGTGTATTGGTGTTGCTGTGTGCACACTAATCGTTTTAAAAACGTTAATCTGATGATCCGCTGATACGGTCTAATGTAAACATGGGCTTGGTGTGGATATGTTTTCAGTTTTCTGGGAAGTGTGCCAAGGACTGCATTGTAGGTGGCTGACGAGTGGTGTCTCAGATCACCTCCTCTGTTCAGTGATTGTCATTCCAGGTTGACAAAGATGGCTTCTTTTACTCCTCTTTCAAACGACTGGTCTTCTCTGGCTAACATACATACATTGCAGTCGTGAAACAAGTGTCCTTTGTTGTTGAGATGAAGATAGTCTGCAGAGTCCTGGCCTGAGGAACTGGCTCTCTTGTGTTGAGCCATGTGCTTGTGAAGCGGTTGTTTCGTTTTCCCAATGTACAGGTCATTCCTCACTGCATTGAACTGCATATGCTACATTGTCCTGTTTGTGTCTGGGTATTCTGTCCTTAAGGTGGACCAATTTTTGCCTCAGAGTGTTACTGGGCCTGAAGTGTACAGGGATGTTGTGTTTGTCGAAGATCCTCCTGAGTTTCTCAGATAGTCCAGAAATATAGGGAATGACAATGTTCTTGCTTTTGTTGCCGTTTTCTTCCTTGTTCATTATGGTTCTTTTATCCCCTGATTATCCCCACAAGCCTATGCCTGGGTTCCACCATCGGAGGACACAGAGCAGAAAGGATCCTCCAGAAGGCCCAGAATCAGCTTCTCAACGAGAGAGTGAGACGAGTACGTTTCACCATGTATGCCCTCCAAGCCAAGACTGAACTGATGTTTGAAGAATTGACAGCACTTCTTCCCTGTGAAGTTTTGGAACGAGTTTCCAAGTTTGTTGAGAAGGCACAGATCTCACAGCACAACAAAGGCAAGGAACGACTAATATGCAAATTTCAAACACTTCAGTCTAAAACCACCTCTTCTCACAAGACAGAAGTGCTGACTTGGAGGAAGAAATCTGACTAGGCAGCACAACCTGACATCCAAGAGAAGTGGATGAAGAACTTATCCGACAGGGAACTCTGCCACCTACTAAAAAAACAATGATTATTGAGCCAGTCGGATAAGGAGAGATTTGTAATTTGGCCTTGGCGAGGTGTTTTAGTGTGGCTAATCTGTTTATTTTATGTTACATTTTCGTTAAATGTTATGTTTAAAGTATTTAAGTCTTTATTTTATTTAATTTTTTTTAGGTATTTAATTTTTTTAAGTACTTCAAACTAGGGTGAGAAAAGAGCCTCGCCTCGTGATGAGGTGGCTCACTGTACGTGGCGTGTTGTATCACACCGTACAGTAGGTGGCAGCAGGACGCCAACTGGTGTCCATAGCAACACTGGGGAAGAAGAGGCGGGTCGGCAGTGGAACATTGAGAGCTCAGTGCAGTGGAAGCAGAGGCGGAAGTGTCGACAGAGAACACAAAGGAAATCCGGAGAATTTTGAAGCTTCAGGTATGTTTTTGCCATTTTTATGATTTAAAATGCAGAACAAAACAAAGTAATTTAATGCAACATGATGTCCAGTTTTGCTTGCTGTGTAACTCTGTTATCTAAGTTCGCTGTGTGCGGATCCTCTGATATCAGTCGCAGGGGAGAGAGAGCTCGATTAGATTGACAAGCCTAACGCGATCCATTTCAGTGCGGCGTTTAAAGGTAGACTGTCTTACAGATTTTTCAAGTGTAGATCATAAAAAGAATTGTTCCTGACGCCCAATTATATTTTTAGTGGACTGAAAGCTACTGAATTTGAATCACCGACTTCCAATTTTATTAGTTTTTTTAAATAGAACAATTAATGAATTTTGGGTCACGTGGCCTTAAATTCTCTTTTTTTCTTGCTTCACCCTGACCCAATTCAAGATACTACGTCATGCATCACGTGGTGGGCTTTCCCTGTTCTCGTAAAGCATTGTTGGATACAAATTTGAAACAGGAGAGAAAAACTGAGGGGGTGTGTGTGCAAATGAAATGTGAAAGACCGACTACAGTAACGGAAAGTGAGAAGAAAAAATGTTATGTTGCGAAGGAAAAGAAATACAGGACCAAACTAATAATAAATATCGGTGGTCAGCGAGCACCTCGGTGTGATCAGCTGTTCATTTAGCAACAGATTGATGGAACAGTCAAAGGTAAACCCGTAGATGGCAGTACTGCAACACTGTGGATGTCAATTGCTGTAAAACCTAAAAGAAGGTAAACATGCGCACGCGATCTTCCTCTGTCTGCTTGACTGCGTGAAGCGAGCGATTTCATGCACATTATTTGCTTTAATCCCCTCAAATTAAATAACTTCCCAGCCATAGAATGGCCTGATATTTTGTGATATATTACAGAAATAAACATGTATCACAATGGCCACATTTCAGAGGGAAATAAATTTCACTGATTTTATGAAATTGAAAGGCCGTCTTGCTTTAATTTTTTGAGGGGGGGCAAATAATCCAAACTTGTTTACGACCACCTTACACTAATCAGGATAAAAACATAGTATAAATTTGGCTAAATAACTTAAAAATAGTCTTTCCAATATTCTCATCTCATTATCTGTAGCCGCTTTATCCTGTTCTACAGGGTCGCAGGCGAGCTGGAGCCTATCCCAGCTGACTACGGGCGAAAGGCGGGGTTCACCCTGGACAAGTCACCAGGTCATCACAGGGCTGACACATAGACACAGACAACCATTCCAGTCCTCTCAATAACTGCCGGCAACCGGCGATTTTGCCGCCTACAAACGCTCCATTGCTGGCTACTCACAGTGGTTTTTCAAAGAATTGAAATTCACAAGTTTTTACTTCATAAAATTTAAATTTTGCATTCAGGATTACTCAGAATTCACCATTTAACATCTACAGTTTCAAAATTTTCTGGGGGAGGACTCCCGGACCCCTCTCTTTTTTTATATAACGCGGCTAACATTTTTTTTTTTTTAAATCTCTTGTATATCCATTAAAAATATGTTTAAGTAAAATGACCAGCAGAATACGTTCTGATTTGGTTTGCTTGTTTAGCGATGTTTTTGTCGGCTTCGTTTGTTCTCATTGACATTCGGGAACACTCGGAAGTTAAACTGATGTAAATACTGTACGCGATAGAACGAGAAAACAATATGGCTGCGCCCATTTGCTAGAAAACGTGTTTTAACTCCATTCGTGCTTTTGTTTCTAATGCGTTGAACTTAATTCAATATGTCGTGGAAAGCGTAGTTGCGCTTAGCCAGAGAGGAAGTTGAATCCAAGAAGAGATTAATGAATGTGGTGAATACAGAACTTGAAACAAAAGCTCATGCGAACAGAGTAGCCAAGAAACTATCCAAAAGAGCACTGCAGGAACATTAGAAAAAGCAGAAGGAAAGATCGAGAAACAAAAGCAGAGAAAACTGGAGGAAAGAATCACAGAATGCACCCCAGAAAAGAGCATTAAATTCCTCTGCAGTGAAACCTTTCAAAAAGAGAGAGGTTTAAATCAAATATCTCCAATATTTGCTGTACATATGTATATTGATTTCTGCTCATATTCATGATTTTTGAAAAATGAATGTGGCTTCCCTGGTGAAAAATAAATGTGCTAAGTGTACTAAAATTTAGCATACTTTTGTGCACTTGAAGCCACACTAATCATCATTATACTTCAAGTGTGTTTATGATTAGTTAACTTGAGGCATGCTATTTTGGAACAACTAATTTTGTACTATATACATTTTAATTGTAATTAAATTGTAGAAAAGTGCAACTTGAAGTGTATTTAGTGTACTTTTTATGTGCTAAATTACACAACTTTCACTTAAAGTATATTTTAGTATAATATATTTCTATAAAGTGTAATATAGTATAATTATTTTAAAGTGTGTTAAAAGTGTTGGCGTGAAAGTGTGATGTTAGTATGCTTTCTATATATTTACAAAAAGTACAATTTGTGTAAGTACATTTTCAATATACTATTGAAGATATGAATATACTTTAAATACAATAAAGTACATTTATTTTTCACCAGGGTTATATTAGACTAGTATTGACATTAACTCGAAACAAAAAAATAAACAAATGAGATGAACTATGGATACTTTTGTTATAACAAAATCAGTGGAATATTTAGGCAAGTATATTCTTCAAAGCTACATTTTCGTCTAATTTTTATAAATTTTTTTTTTTTGCCACTTGTGTCATAGATTACAAAATATGGCATCAAATAGATACACATTATTGTTAAATTCTGTTGCTTTTCTATGTTAAATCTATGTAAAAAATGTGTTCTATAGCATCTTTAAATGTTAAAATCTCAACAGCTTCAGGGAGCTTCGCCCCCTGTACCCCCAACAGGGGCGCTGTCCCTGCACCCTGCAGAGGGCTTGCAGCCCCCTTGACCCATGCTGATAGTTTCTTACATTCCTCTATTTTTTTTCCAATTACTGCTGGGATCCCTGGCTTAACCTCTGCCTACTACTTTTTCTTACTTGCCCCTTTCTCAGAAATATATTGAGAGGGCTGCCATTCACATTCACACCTACGGTCAATTTAGAGTCACCAGTTAACCTAACCTGCATGTCTTTGGACTGTGGGGGAAACCGGAGCACCCGGAGGAAACCCATGCGGACACGGGGAGAACATGCAAACTCCGCACAGAAAGGCCCTCGCTGGCCACGGGGCTCGAACCCAGGACCTTCTTGCTGTGAGGCGACAGCGCTAACCACTACACCACCGTGCCACCCCTTTCCAATATTCTGTTTTTCTTAAATTTTAACAATAGTTCATCTTATTGTAGAGGTTTAAAGGTTTATGATAAGCTTTAAATATTTCTTTTCTCAGAAATGTAAACTGTGTGTGTATTTATTTATTTATTTATTGTTTATAGCTGTTATAATGAGCTTAGCAGAAGATAGACAGTGCTCCTCAAGGAAGTCTGGGGCTCCTGATCCTGATCCCTCACAGGTAAAGCTTAATAATGATTTGTGTTATGAAAATGTAGGGGTCGACCATAACTTGAGCCGATATTCAACATTTTTCTGATTATCAGAATCTGCACTTAAACTAAAAACTATAAAAACCTTACACACTGTAGCGACTCATGGCTGGGATGGGTGAAGACAGACACAGGACCCAGGAGCAGTGGAAAATAAAGCCCTCTTAATTTTAGAAGTGTGGGACAGTGGGGAGGAAAAGAAAGTGTACAGAAAAGGCAGAGGAGTCTTCAGTGAAGGGCAATAGGACTGAGGTGAGTGCTGAGCGGTGCAGGAGCCGGCTGGGCACCGGGTTTCAGGCGGACCATGTGACAATTAGGTTGAGTCTCTGATGCTCTACAGCTACAGGCAGGAGTGGGGGAGAGGGGCCTGGAGAGCTGCTGTCAGTTGGCTGGCATTCATTGTCCTCTGCGTTGTCTTTGGTGTCAGCAATGCGGTCTGTGAAGGCTGGCAGGGAGCCTGGGCATCAGTAACCAGGCTCTGAGGAGGCTGAACTAACTTGCATTAGTGGCAGCTTTTTTTATACTCTCCTGGCTGTTTGAGGAGGGTAGATGGAGCTGCAGCTGTGTGCGCTTAGCTGTCTCGTCCCTGTGACCACACTGCCTTCTGTAGCAGTGTCGTTTTCATTAACGATGATGAAATGATTTCGTTAATGCACCCTTTTTTTCATGACTAAAACGAGACAGTGACAAGCTAAACATAACTCTTTGATCACGAAAATATGACGAGACGTATCTGTTGTTTTTGTTGATGAGACGAAAATGTTAGTGGGTTGGCTATAGGACTATCGAAATGCATGGCGTTTCCTTCAACGGCACGTGCAACCTGTCTGCCAAATGCTGAAAATATCAGCAATGCACCTGCATCCAGTCCTTGTTTGGTCACGCCCACTACCGGGCACAGTACACACCGGGACAGCAACACAGTTCATGGACCAACGGCAACGCCAACATAATGGCTTGGTGGGCGGAAAAGACGCGATGATTTAAGTCAAGTCAACTTTATTGTCAAATATGCTATACATGCTCAACATACAGCACAGATGAAATTTCAGTCCTCTCTGACCCACGGTGCAAACAGGCAATGCAATAAATAGAATAATTGAAAAAACACAATATAAACAGAATAAACACTCCTAGATAATAACTAGACATAGACTAAAAAACACACACACACACGTAAATTGGTGCAAATAAACAGTCAAGGACACTTGAGGTATAGCAGGTAAACATGAAATAAGCAGTATAAACAATAAACTAATGGCTGTTAAGGTGAGGTAGTGCGGAATAGTGCAAATGAGCGAGGTAAAGTGAAATGTGCAGACCCTGAGTTCAGTGTGTTCATGAACGTTGAGAGAGGCTACATCCACACGGCAACGAGATGTTATTAAAAAAAATATCGCGTCCACATGGGCAACGGATCAGTAAAATATCAGGTACATATGGCAACGCAACGCTTGCTGAAAACGATGCAATACACATGCCACACCTCTAGGGGCGCTGTAAGACGGTCCCTTCGGAGACACCAGAACAATAGAAGAAGTAAGGACGCATGTGCATAAACTATTATGCGCGAGACTTCATATTAGCCACAAAGTCAGAAAAATCTGTTCGTAAGATTACATTATAATGACCAAATACAATGAAAAGTATTTTTCCAGTCTCACCTGTGAAGGGTAATCCCGTTTGTGATCTTGTTTGGACGGTAAACCTGTTGGTACAGTTAAATGCAGCACATGAATGAGGCATCTTTATTCTCCGCTTTGACCTATCCAATATGGCGGCGAGGATGACGTATGATTCTACGCAGAAGGCGGCGTCTTTAATGGTCCGGAATAAATTGAATGCTACACGTTGATGGATTAATTTGTTCTTCTACGCCCTTTTTGAGGAATGTATTGTAGGACTTAAACCAACATCTGAAGAGGTGAGATCGCTCCTTTTTTTTCCCTATTTTTGCTGGCGGGATTGACTCTGCCTTAAGAGCTATTCTCTCTCTCTCACTTTGCACCATTACACAATAAATATTCACAGTGAAAATATTTTGTAAGCGCGTTTCATGAACCAAGTTATAGGATTTGTTGACAACTCGCATCGAGTTCGTTACACTTCTACCCGGCGTGAAGCACATGTGGTTGTGACGTCATCGTAAACAAATCCGTTCTACTCATCCAGACGACTTCGCAACGGCGCCGTTACCAGATCTTTCCACTCTGGAACCTATTCTCAAAAGATTTCGTTTTGGGGCACCCAAAACGGCGGTGCCATGTGGATGCCAGGCCGAAACGATAATTTTATTGGATTCATCTGAATCCGTTGCCGTGTGGACAGGGCCAGAGTGTGTGTTTGGGGGGGGGGGACTGTGAGGGTGACATATCAGATGCTGAAGGGGGGGCAGGGGTGTGTGTGAGCAGAATCTGTGGCAGGGGCCAGAGGGGGGACATACTTTACACACAATCCATCAGAAAATAAAACGGAATGCCTTGTAGTGGGAGACAGAGGTACACGCTGTGGCTGTAAACTACGTAGCAAGAATACGAGCAACCTCAAGAGGCATCTAAAGCTCACCATGCTGCTATTTCTGCGATGTTAAGTTAACGTTACAAGAAGTCCTGTTAACAGATCATGTATACGTTTGCTAGCTTTAGTTAATGTCACTCAACAATCGGTCTGTGATGAATTTCCTATGAAGTTTTCCAAAACACCGTGACCTTGCGAAAATGAATGGGACAGTTAGCTTCATGCTAAAGTTGGCTTGGTTAAGCTAACTTAAATTCAATTAACATGTCATGAGTAAAACTTGTCCTGCAGGGATTTTTGGTGGGACAGCAACTGAATGCTTTGTCACATATTGACCCATATTTGAGTTACTGTGAAACATACAGGGGGAAATGTAGCTTTTCAGACCTGTTGCTGTGCCTTAATATGTCTAAATGAGCAGCAGCACACCTGGCTACTCTAATGTTAGCAGCATGTTTAGCCATCGTATTTACATTAACGGACAGCGTGATCGTCATCTAGTTGTGTTCATCATGACATGTTTGTGCTCTATCAGCGCATTGCAACATGTTAAACGGAGGCAGAAACACGAGTATGTGAACAATGGAGCATACACAGACAGCGTTTCTGTAGAGAGCATGCGCACTAGACATGTCTGTGAAGATTCTCAGTCATCCAGGTCATAGTAAACTGTGGGTGGTAAAAGAGAGCAACTGGACTTGCTTGAAGATTCTTGAAGACGTTTCACCTCTCATCCGAAAGGCTTCTTCAGTTCTGTCTGACTGGTAGGGAGTATCAGGTATTTATCCTCTCATGGGTGAAAAGCTCATCTAAGGTGTCATTGAATCATCCTGTTGGTGTGGGTCACTGGGGGCTGGTTGTGAACGGCCTCGAGAGCCGTTAGGATGATCAATGGATTGCCTGTTAGGGTGATCAATGGCATGCTGATTCTCTCTGTCCTCATGTGAGTCCCTGAAAACAGCTGGGTTTTGGCATGCATTCAGTTGTCTTGGAAGTGGGCCAAGGACTGCATTGTAGGTGGCTGATAAATGATGTCTTAGGCTACGTTTACATTAGACCGTATCGGTCTCGTTTTCTTCGCGGATGCACTGTCCGTTTACATTAAAACGCCGGGAAACGGGAATCCGCCAGCGTCCACGTATTCAATCCAGATCGTGTCAGCTCCGGTGCTGTGTAAACATTCAGAATACGCGGATACGCTGTGCTGAGCTCTAGCTGGCGTCGTCATTGGACAACGTCGCTGTGACATCCACCTTCCTGATTCGCTGGCGTTGGTCATGTGACGCGACTGCTGAAAAATGGCGCGGACTTCCGCCTTGTATCACCTTTCATTAAAGAGTATAAAAGTATGAAAATGCTGCAAATACTGATGCAAATACTGCCCATTGTGTAGTTATGATTGTCTTTAGGCTTGCCATCCTTCTACTTGCAAGTGGTAAGTGATATGCGCTGGGATCACACACACAGCGGCTCAGTCCCGAATCACAGCTTGTTCACTTCACTCGCGCGCTGTGTGAGCTGCGCAGGGCCGGAGTGCGCACCCTCCAGAGGGCACTCGCTGTTCAGGGCGGAGTGATTTGGAGCGCAGGATGCCTGCGGAGCCGAGCGTATCCGTGTATTGGTATTGCTGTGTGCACGCAAATCGTGTATTGGTGTTGCTGTGTGCACACTAATCGTTTTAAAAACGTTAATCTGATGATCCGCTGATATGGTCTAATGTAAACATGGGCTTAGACCCCCACCTCTGTTCAGTGATGGTTGTTCCAGGTTGACAAAAATGGCTTCTTTAACTCCTCGCTCATACCAACAATCCTCTCTGGCTAAAATGCGTACGTTGCAATCCTGAAATGAGTGTCCTTTGTTGTTAAGATGAAGGTAGACAGCAAAGTCCTAGCCTGAGGAACTGGCTCTCCTGTGTTGAGCCATGCGCCTGTGAAGCGGTTGTTTTGTTTCCCCAATATACGAGTCTGTGCATTTCTCACTGCACTGAATGGCATACACTACGTTGTCCTGTTTGTGTCTGGGTATTCTGTCCTTAGGGTGGACCAGTTTCTGCTTCAGGGTGTTACTGGGTCTGAAATGTACCGGAATGTTGTGTTTGTAGAATATCCTCCTGAGTTTCTCAGATAGACCAGAAATGTGGGGAATGATAATGTTCTTGCTTTTGTTCCCGTTATCCTCCTTGTCCGTTCTGTTCCTTTTTCTGCTCTTGAGGAAAGCCCAGTTGGGATACCCGCAGTTCTGAAGTGCTTTCTTGATGTGATTCTGCTCCTTCTCTTTTCCCTCTATCATTGTAGGGATATTCTGAGCCCTGTGTTGCAAGGTCCTAATGACCCCCAATTTGTGTTCCAGTGGGTGGTGAGAGTCAAAGAGTAGGTACTGGTCTGTGTGTGGGGGTTTCCGGTAGACCTCGATGCTAAGGCTTCTGTCTTGTCTAATGTGTACATCGCAATCCAAGAAGGCTAGATTATTCCCTCTGACGTCCTCCCGAGTGAAGTTGATGTTGATATCCACTGCATTGATGTGCTTAGAGAAGGCTTCCACCTCATGGGTTTTGATTTTAACCCAGGTGTCATCCACATATCTGAACCAGTGGCTGGGAGCAACTCCTGAAAAAGTGGTCAAAGCTTTATGTTCCACTTCCTCCATGTAAAGATTGGCCACAATAGGGGACACCGGTGAGCCCATGGCACATCCATGCTTCTGTCTGTAGAAACTTTAATTAAACTGGAAATAAGTGGTAGTCAGGCAGAGGTCAAGCAGGGTGCAAATCTGGTCCGTGGTGAGGTTCGTTCTATCCAATAAGGTGCTGTCTCGAAGGAGTCATTTTCTAACAGATTCAACTGCTTCTGTGGTGGGAATGCAGGTGAACAGAGAAATGATGTCGTAGGAAACCATGGTTTCATCTGAGTCTAGTTTGAGGTCTGCAACTTTAGTAGCAAACTCTTGGGAGTTTTTGACGTGATGTGGCGTATTCCCAACGAGAGGAGCCAGGATGGTGGCTAGGTGTTTGGCAATGTTGTAAGTAAGAGTTTATACTGCTGATGATGGGCCTGAGTGGAGCTCCTTCCTTGTGAATCTTGGGGAGTCCGTATATGAGAGGAACTCATATACGGACTCAGATGAGAGGATAAATACCTGATGCTCCCTACCAGTCAGACAGAACTGAAGAAGCCTTTCGGATGAGAGGTGAAACATCTTCAAGAATCTTCAAGCAAGTCCAGTTGCTCTCTTTTACCACCCACAGTTTGCGCACTAGACGGCGTTTCTGTAGGGAGCATGCGCGCTAGACGGCGTTTCTGTAGGGAGCATGCGCGCTAGACGGCGTTTCTGTAGGGAGCATGCGCGCTAGACGGCGTTTCTGTAGGGAGCATGCGCGCTGGGCGGCGTTTCTGTAGGGAGCATGCGCGCTGGGCGGCGTTTCTGTAGGGAGCATGCGCGCTGGGCGGCGTTTCTGTAGGGAGCATGCGCGCTGGGCGGCGTTTCTGTAGGGAGCATGCGCGCTGGGCGGCGTTTCTGTAGGGAGCATGCGCGCTGGGCGGCGTTTCTGTAGGGAGCATGCGCGCTGGGCGGCGTTTCTGTAGGGAGCATGCGCGCTGGGCGGCGTTTCTGTAGGGAGCATGCGCGCTGGGCGGCGTTTCTGTAGGGAGCATGCGCGCTGGGCGGCGTTTCTGTAGGGAGCATGCGCGCTGGGCGGCGTTTCTGTAGGGAGCATGCGCGCTGGGCGGCGTTTCTGTAGGGAGCATGCGCGCTGGGCGGCGTTTCTGTAGGGAGCATGCGCGCTGGGCGGCGTTTCTGTAGGGAGCATGCGCGCTGGGCGGCGTTTCTGTAGGGAGCATGCGCGCTGGGCGGCGTTTCTGTAGGGAGCATGCGCGCTGGGCGGCGTTTCTGTAGGGAGCATGCGCGCTGGGCGGCGTTTCTGTAGGGAGCATGCGCGCTGGGCGGCGTTTCTGTAGGGAGCATGCGCGCTGGGCGGCGTTTCTGTAGGGAGCATGTTCTGCACAACCTGTCAACCTCGAGTACAATTTCCTATCTCTGTATTGGCCTAATTTAATGTTTTAAAGTCATTATTTTTTTGACTAAAATGAATGACTGACTAAAACTGGACTAAAACCCTTTGTTTTCATCGACTAAAACTAGACCAAAACTATCAAGGATAGAATTGACTAAAATGTGACTAAAACTAATAAGCATTTCGTCCAAAAGACTAAGACTAAAACTAAATAAAAAATGGCTGCCAAAAACAACTGTTCTGTAGTCCAAAACACTGGTGCTGAATTGGCACTGTCCCTTCAGCACCATTGGCGTGGTAAAGTGAAGAGCTACACACTGTTTAAATGGGGCTTTCTCTGAGCCGCCGTCACAGTGCGTATCTCGCGTAACCACGATCAAACAAATGCACATCTGTAGTCTGGCCCAGTGTTGTTCCCACAGCATTATTGGATTGCTTGAACTGTGGAGGACTCACAAATGGCCCTTTTCCACTACCCTTTTTCAGCTCACTTCAGCTCGCTTCAGCTCACTTCAGCCCGACACGGCTCGCGTTTCGACTACCAAAAACCAGCACGACTCAGCTCGTTTCAGCCCTGTTTAGCCCCTAAAACTCGCACCGTTTTGGAGTGGGGCTGAAGCGAGCCAAACCGTGCCGACTGAGGTTGGGGGCGTGAGCAGACACTCCCCTGTGCACTGATTGGTGAGGAGGCGTGTCCTCACATGCCCACACACGCCCCGCGAGCGCGCTGGGATCTGTAAACACCGCAAACCCGGAAGAAGAATAATTATGAATTACGAGAATTTCTGAAGCCTTATGCGCCTCGCCTCATCTATACGCTCTTGCCAGTATCTGTCCGCGTTGTCGGTGACAACAAGCCACAGCACCGAGACCAGCAACACTAACGACTCCATGTCCTCCATGTTTATTGTTTACTATTCGGGTCGTGAGACTACCGCTTAAAAGATCACTGAATCAGTGACATACAGAGCATCGTGGACGAGTTCGCGGAGCGCAAGGCTCGCCGTATGCCCTTCAAATAATGCGCGCAGTAGGCTATTGATGTTTTATTATGAGCCATGTACAGTATGTCGCCTAATGTTTTTTTTTGTTTGTTTCTGAGTTACATGTTCGTTTGAAGGACTTAATGTACAAACTAACATAGTTGCACCCCGGAGTGTTGAAATTGGTAAACACAGTGCATTCAGTGAGGTTTGCACCGCCCTCCTTTTATTTCTGACTCTTCCTGTCACCGTTGCAACCTCTGAGCGCTCATTCGTATGCCCTTCAAATAATGTGCGCAGTATAGGCTATTGATGTTTTATTATGAGCCATGTACAGTATCCTAATGTTTTTTGTTTCTGAGTTACATGTTCGTTTGAAGGACTTGATGTACTAAATAACATAGTTGCACCCGGTAGTGTTGAAATTGGTAAACACCGCAGTTGCGGACATTTTGTAGCCTAAAATGATGTTATGATAAGCTTTAATAAAGGGCCCGGTCATTTGCCCCGGCCCGGCTCTGACTTGTTCCGCCACTGTCACTGATGTCACTGTTTGCGCTGCTTAACGGCATCACATGACGTCCACCCACTTTCGCTAACTCCACCCAATGTGTCCACCCACTTCCAGCCAGCACGGTTCAGCGCGGTTGTAGTCGAAATGCAACTCCAACAGCCCCGCTCAGCTCGACTCAGCTCGACTCGGCACGGCACGGCTCAGCCGCGTTTGTAGTGGAAAAGCGGCAAAAGTGCAACCAACACTTCTAGTTTGTTAGTTAAAGTCAAATTTTTACAGTGCCTTATGTGGTATCGGGGGGGTTTGATTACACTACTAAGACTACTCTTCTGTAGTCTGTCTGTATTAGGGTTGGGCTGATGGATGATGACAGTTGTCACACTGCTGTTCATAACTTAAACAGGTATGTGACTGGCAAAGGACATTAATGTTGAATATAGTGCACACAAAACCCAAAGCTTAACAAGAAATTTTTACTGGCATATCTGTACATGTTCCCTGGTATTTTTGCCCTTAATTTTACTTGGCAGTGGTTCTTCATGGGGTTTTGGTTTAATACGATCACTTCATTTTCTCGTCATCTTGCTAGCAGTCTTGGGCAGCTACTTAGAAAGAGTAATGAGCAGTTAGTCTATATTAAATTAAATGCTGCTACACCCGAAGTGTTGCAAGGCAAGTTTATTTATATAGCACATTTCATACACAATGGCAGTTCAATGTGCTTTACAGAAGCAAAAACAAAAACAGTAAACAATAGAGAAATAAAATTACATAATTTTATTTTTAATCTAAAACAATTAATTAAAAGAATTAAAAGAAAATAATAAGAATTAAACAATAGTAGAAATAAAATAATAAAATGCCAAAAAGGAGAAAAAGAAACCAGCGGAATAAAATAGAATAAAATTTAAAGTAAATTTAAAACATACAGAGAAAGTAAAGATTATAAAAAATGTAAAAAATATTAATTATTTAACAGAAAGCATCTGAGAACAGCTTGGTCTTTAACCTAGATTTGAAGCTGCCAACAGCAGGAGCATTTTTGATGTCCTCTGCAGTGTTTCCCGCAGAAAATTGCTTAGTCAAGGTGGTGAGTCTTCGGTGGGCATCACACGCGGCACGGATAGTGGTCCGGGGGGGGGGGTTGTCGGGCCGTGACGCGTCACACGTTGCACAGATAGTCTGGGGGGGGGGTAGTAGTACTACAATAATAACAAAGCTGTGTAGAACTGTAAAATAGGTATTTATTGAAATTAAATGTCACAACTACTTGATGCTTGGGGCTGGGACTCCAGTGGTGACTGAGCACAGTCCGATTGAGTGGGTGAAGTCGAGCGACTCCTCGGCTGAAAGAAGCCCGATCTTTTTTGTTGTTTCCCTGCCATTTACTGCACGCAAGAAAGGAAGCAACAAGTTAGCGTCAATCATGCAATCATTGGGACAGATCGGTTTTTTTTTTAACTATTATAATTTATTTACGGCCCATCAGAGGAATGTTGGTGTGCAACGGCGAAAAATGTATGGCTTTGCCATCTAGCCTATGATTACCCTCCCCTTTTGTTGAGGAGGAAAATGCATGACCCTCTCTCATAACATCCAGACTAAATAGCTGCCCCTTCCTTCCACAAAAAAAAGTTGCGTGACCATTCCCTGTTTTCCTCCGGTGGACCCAACGAGAGTAATCTCGCTGGGTGGACCAACAAAAATAACGGAAGGGTCCCACGAATGTAGCCTACAGCCATAATTTATATTGCCTACCTTAATACATTTATATTAGGCCTACTTATATTAGCACATGAACATTATATAGCATTAGGCTATATAATTATATTATTATATTATCTTACTTATATTAGTACATGAAAATTAAATTTCACTGTAACAGTGCAAATGCACCGTTTAGATGAGCAGTTACAAATACAACTTACCTTCTTATTCCACCGACGATAATGGCAACGTCTCGACTTTCCCGCTGAACCGTTGAATTTAAAATTAAAATGTTTGTAAATACGGCCTCGAGGACATATGGCGTAGTAATATATCCAACCACTAGGTGCCGCAGTTTAGTCTAGCTGTCAGTCCCTGCGCTGAAATGCATTACCACTTCGTTTTTTTTTTGGACGCTTTTTTTTTTCTTGGAACCTTGCTAGGGCGGGCGGTCGAGTTACCCAGGGCGGCCGCCTTGCCTGGAAAGTGCTGGGGGAAACACTGCTCTGGCAGTTGGTTCCATAGCTGCACTGCATAGTAGCTAAAAGCTGCTTCACCACACTTTGTTTTAACAACTGGTTTTAATAGTAAATTTTTCTGTTGCGATCTGGTAGATCTGATTGGGTTAGGCCGCTGCAACATATCAGAGAGGTAATTGGGCCCTGTACCATTTAGAGATTTATACACCAGCAGCAATACTTTAAAGTCAATTCTGTAGCTTACTGGAAGCCAGTGAAGGGACCTTAGAATTGGAGTAATGTGCTCTGTTCTTTTTGTTCGTGTGAGAACCCTCGCCGCTGCATTTTGAACCAGCTGAAGTCGTTTGATGGTCTTTTTTGGCAGGCCTGTGAAAAGGCCATTGCAGTAATCAACCCTACTAGAGATGAAGGCATGCATTAGTTTTTCCAGATCATTTTTTGACATAAGTCCTCTTAGTTTGGAAATGTTTTTTAGGTGATAAAATGCCGTTTTAGTGATTGCTTTCATGTGACTGTCAAAGCTCGCTGTCAATGAAAACACCAAGATTTTTAACCATTTCTTTAGTTTTAATCCCTTTTGTGTCAAGAATAGTGGTAATCCTGAGTCTTTCATCTTTTTTTCCAAATAGAGTTACTTCTGTTTTATCTGTGTTCAACTGGAGAAAATTTTGTGACATCCAGCTATTGATTTGATCGATGCACTGGTAGAGACATTCAAGGGGGGCATAGTCATTTGGTGATGGAGCAAAATAAATTTGGGTATCATCTGCATAGCAGTGGTACAAAATTGAATTTTTATTGATAATTTGCCCAAGTGGGAGCATATACAGGTTGAAAAGTAATGGTCCAAGAATCGACCCCTGGGGGACACCACAGGTCAAGGGCATTGACGTTGAGGAACAGTTTCCCAGGGTAACAAAGAAGCTTCTATCTTTTAAGTACGATTTTAACCAATTGATAACTTTACCAGTCAATCCAACCCAGTGTTCAAGTCGATATAGCAGTATGTTGTGATCAACATACTTGCAAGCTAAGCTACACTAGCATGGCAAAAGTAGTTTACTACATCAGGCACTATTTAAAAAAGATAATAATAATTGAACCATCTTCATACCAAGTCATTGCTGTCTCACTGATTAACATAACTGTCAAACAGATACGCAAGTAAAAAATGTTCAGTTCAGTTGTTTATGAAACAATAACCCATGATCATTACTCTCACTGTTACAAAACCAATTTGGCAGCAAAAATAAAACACGTGCTCCACATAACAAAATGGAGGTGTCGATAGTGTGCGCGCGAGTGTGCACACACCTGTGTTTGCTGTGTTTACATTGCCCCGCGTGATAGCACCATCATACGGAAGTGCTTCTGTGACTAATGTGCCACCTTGGCCTTCTTAGGCAGTCAAGGTGTACAAGTCTGCGTGAACACAAATTAAAAATACTTTTGTCTTTTGTTTAGATGTTATTTTAAATGTCTTCTGTGATAATTTATCAATTTTCCTGTGTTAGCATAGCATGTTATTGTAACTGTCAGCCGTTCCATGATGAGTGTCAACCAATCAGAGAGTGTGTTCCTGACTCGGCCAATCTGAGGTTGCTTTTTCTTCTAAATTATGGTACAACAGAAATGTTGTAATGAAAAGTTTCAGTTTTCACCCATAGTGGAGCTCCAATATTTCAGTATCTAAAGGTTGCATATAGGTTATCCTTCAGGTATAGTTTACCATGAACCAAATGAAGCATTTTGTTGCATTTAAGCTGTGCGTCATAAATTCAGGGCATTTTGTCAGCATTTGAAAATGCTTTCATAGGCCATGAATGCTGTGCGTGTATGCGAACACCACGTTTTCAAAAAATCATTTTGCAAAAATAAGGCAGAACACCATCAAATTTTTGGATATGTTAAAAACAGACATCTAATCTTTCTAAAACAGTCAGTTCTATGTTGGTGGATGCTGTCATTTTTTTTGCTATAACATGTCAAAAACGTCACCAAATTAATTTTTTCCATTTTTAAACTTTTAATATCTTCCAAAACCGCTCATCACAGAGGGGCAGTTTTAGAATACGAAGTACACAGTATACATGGGAAGGTGTACGTGTAATATCAAGCCTCTGTCTTTGAAATTGCACTTTCCACAGTCCTTCAAATATGCTGCCACATAGCGTAGTGTAGGTTACATGAACAGGTGAAGTGTAAAGATTAGGTGTCAGTGTGCAGTCATTGAGCAGAAGGAGATTTATATGTTGAAATGGTCTTTTAAAATAGGCTCATGGCACTGATTTTATATTGTCTAAAAATATACACAAACATGAATTTAACAGTAATGTTTGTTTGCCAATACCTCAACAAGTGATATGGGTATGTTGTCTGGTGTATCTGGGATATGTTAAGACGTTATACGTAATTTAGCCACTTTTATAAATAAGGGCACAGCAGGGAGTTGAATCCCAATCCAGACGAGGGTTGCTATGGTGGTTTATGTGGTTGGAGCATGGTGGTGTTAATTCACGGATATTGGGAGGCATTTCATGTGCTTTTTAAAAAAAATTACCTCTCTTGTCATGTTGTGTCTAACACCGGAGGTGCAAGGGCCCTTCGCTGCTTCCACCTAATATTATTAACCCTATTTCACCATGTCTCACCCCGCACATATAAATGAGAATATTTGAAGAGTTTGCAAAAAAAAAAGATAAACGCTATCCTTTAAAAAAAGTTATTTTGTCAGCTATCTGCACTGCCTACCAAGGAGGTAACCAAACTAAACTGAGTGCTTTATTCTGTTTGTTCCAATATTTATGTGGAGTTCTCTGCTTTTGCAAAAACAAACGAACAAAAAAACCCCTAATTTTAAATTTTGGGGGGGGGGAATCACTTAAGTTTAAATTTATAATTTACCTGTATTCCGTTGACTTATTTTTACTTAATCAAAGCAGCTCAAGTGCGGTTTGAGGATTATTACCTGAAATGCACAATAAAAAAAAAAACATGAAAATTAATAAAAATGATGTTTTTGCAAATGAACTTTCACTGTAGCCCTACTCTAGTCTGTCCCACCAGCGCTATTGGATTTGTAGAAATGTGGACCATGTGTTGAGTAAATCCAATTAAATATTTTTCAATAATTTTCTAATATTAAACAGTATTTTAAGTTGTAAGTGTTGAATTCTTGTCAATTTTCAAACTATAAGCACTAAATTATGGGGAATGAATATCAGCCCCAAGTATCGGTAATCTGTGTCCTTGATAACTAATTATCGAAATCTGTATTGGCCCAGAGTAAAATGTATTGGTCAATCCCTACCATAAATAACGTTTTTAGACAAGGTTAAGACAGCTGTTGTTTTTTGCTGAATAAGTGTTGTTTGATCTTTAGCTGTGTGAGGATGTGAAAACAGAGACTTCAGCTGAAGCATCAGAGGTCTGTGTGAAGAAAGAAGAGACGCTGGAGCTGAACATCTGCAGCCATGGAGACGACCTTGACAACCCACCTGAAGGGCTCTCCATTAAAGAGGAAGATGCTAACAAGAAAGACTACCTTTGTAAGACATTAGGCCACTCTGGGGCTCAGTAGCACTCACCCTGACACCTGTAGGTCAATTGGCCTGTTGGTTGCCAGCCTCTTATGGGGCTGTCTGCATCTGTCTTGAGCACACTTCATCCACCACCAGTTTGCTAGGCAGACAGACGTACATTCACATCTATGGGCAATTTAGAGTAGCCAATTAACCTAATCCGCATGTCTTTGGACTGTGGACTGGTGGCACCTGGAGGAAACCCACACAGATATGGGCAGAACATGCTAACGCCACACAGGAAGGGCCCCCATCGGCCATGAGGTTCGAACACAGAACCTTCTTGCTGTGAGGCGACAGTGTTAATGACTGCACCTCTGTACTGCCTCAGTAACACACTTGCAGATTATTCTACACTACACACCTATCTAATGTACTAAAAGTACAATAGGAGGCCATTTGGGACGGAACCTCTCTCTTGGATTATTTAGTCACCAAATTTTTTTTTTTATTAGTAAAGTGCAAGTTTATTTATAGAGTGTAGTATGGCACCTAGGAGTGAGGCGAGTAGGGTTTTTTTTTTTTTTTCTCTTTTTTTTTTTTTTTTTTTTAAATTTCCTTTAAATGCTTTCCAGACATTATAAACAGATGATAACCTGAATAAAAAAAAAAGTGTGGAATAACACACGATGGTTCATGCATTTTAAAAGCTATGCTGCGGTGATTTTTCATATAACAGCACAGTCCAATGTGCCATCTTTTACCTATGATTACAATTTTTAATTTGTTAATGAATGACCCATTGCAGGTTTTATCTGTTTATAGTTCCACTTAATGTTATTGAATGTCAGGGTTCCTGTCTTCGTTAACGCTATAGCAGTTATAAAGAGTTGTTCTCTCCAGCCACTCCTGTGTTCTCTCTTAATGAAGAAAAAAAATGCAGGTTATCATGTGACTGAGAAACCAGAAAGCACAAACTTCTTTGTCCTGGAAGCTCCCATTTTGGGAAACTTGCCAACTGATACCCAGGACTCCTTCCATAAATGGTAAACAAACCTATCCTAGTATCTTCACCACATTAGACGATTATAGGGGTGTGGGTTTTTTTTTTTTGGGTCTGTGTGTGTAGTGCAGTACAGTAGAGTTGCTAAGTATGACACGCTTGTATATGTACCAATAGACTATATGGAGTAGTCCCAGACCATGCAACCTGTTAAAAGCTTTACTATCTTGACCAAAGTTTTGTCCGTGTTATTCCAACTTGGGGATGTGTTGAATGTTAACTTGGGTATGCATAAGCTAGGTCTGTGGGATTTTTATAACTGAATAGCCTTGAGCTAGGAAAGGTTTTAGGAGAACCAACTGGTGCACAGAGCTTTCATACTAACCCGATATAAAATGTTCTTCACACACACGGGAATGCTTTTTTTTTTTGGCATCCAATCTTCCCGTTTAACTGCAGCTTGCCATTTTTGTTGTCTTTTTGGGTTCTCCGGAAAACAGTTAAAAGTTAAACCAGGTTTATCTCCATGTCCGTTCCATCTAAAAGCACTTCAGGTCTCAGGCATTAGTCTTTTTAGTTGTAACTTCTGCAAATTTATCTGTGGATGTTTACTGAATTGGGTTTACAAATCACTCGCATACATACACTTGTGCCGGTCATTGTCAAATGCAAAGCTTGCCCGGCAATATCAATCTAACCTGAGACTCCAACCAGACGTCACGTTGCTCCTGCGGAGGACGGCCCCATGCGTTACAGTTGAAAGATGTGCTTGGAAGACGGCTCTGGACACTTAGGTGGTGTTTACATTAGACCGTATCCGTCTCGTTTTCGTCGCGGATGCACTGTCCGTTCACATTAAAACGCCGGGAAACGACTCCACAGGCGGAGCAACTTGAATCTGCCAGGGCCCACGTATTCAACCCAGTTCATATCTGATCCGGTGCTGTGTAAACATTGAGATACGAGGAAACGCAGTGCTGAGCTCTAGCTGACATCGTCATTGGACAACGTCACTGTGACATCCACCTTCCTGATTCGCTGGCGTTGTTCATGCCACGTTGGTCATGTGACGCGACTGCTGAAAAACGGCGCGGACTTCACTTCCTGCTATTGTTTCCGCCTTGTATCACCTTTTTGTTTTTCATTAAAGAGTATAAAAGTATGAATATAATGCTTTGCTTTGTCATTCTTAATGTTGTTCATGGTAAGATGCAAATACTGCCCATTGTGTAGTTATGATTGTCTTTAGGCTTGCCATCCTTCCACTTGCAAGTGGTGAGTGACTTGTGCATGCCCGATATGCACTGGGATCTCACACACAGCGGCTCAGTCCCGAATCACTGCTCGTGCGCTTCACTCGCGCGCTCTGTGAGCTGCGCAGGGCCGGAGTGCGCACCCTCCAGAGGGCACTCGCTGTTCAGGGCGGAGTGATTTGGAGCGCAGCCGCTGAGGAGGAAGCGCTGAGCCGCACTGACACATTTCAACTTGCGTGCCGTCTAATTAGTCATGTGATTAGCGTATCCGTGTATTGGCGTTGCTGTGTGCACGCGAATCGTTTTAACGTTAATCTGATGATCCGCTGATACGGTCTAATGTAAACACCACCTCAGTTTTGCTATGGTGGCTGAGGACTACGATCACCAGGATAATTTTAGGACTGCAGTTGTAATGAACAGTTTTACATTCAAGTCTCCATCAATGAACAGTTGATAACTTCAACAAAATGGACTTCATGCTAAAACTAATAATGAATTTCCTGGTTACACAGTGGTAGTTTGTGACACAGTTATAGAAGTGAGTTATTAGGGCCCGAGCCCTATGGGCGAAGGCCCTATTGTTCTTGTAAGAGTTCACTATTCTTCTTCTTCTTCTTCTTCTTCCGTCTTCTTCTTCTTCTTTATTTTTCTCCGCTGTTGGGCCATTTTCGGGGCGCTTGCCATGGGCGAAAACGCACGAAATTTGGCACCGGTTCCGAGAATTGCCACCGCTACTCAGAACCAGAAGCCCAAACTTGGCCGGGGCTCCGGGCCTCTACAGCGCCCCCTAAGTCGTTGTGATTTTGGCCTCCCGCATTACGGTGCCTGGGTGCCATGTGGTTTGTAGTAGTGGCATGCCATTTGGTACGCATATGTATCTCACTAAGCCGGACAAAACTGTAATGCCAATGCATTAGCCACGCCCAACAGGAAGTGAGGTAATTTCACTTTTGTGCGAAATGCATGGCCACGAAGACGGCGCAACTCCTCCTAGACCGTTCATGGGAATGTCACCAAAATTGATACACATCATCTACAGACATGGCTGACAAAAGTTACTAAATACGTTTCACGTAGGATAAACTGTTCAGAAGTTATACGTCAATCAATTTTCGATGCAAAATTTTACATGCTTAAAAATTCATAACAAATCTTCTGATTGCTCAAAACTGCTCATACTTCACACGCAAATCACTCATTGGGCTTCTGACATGGTACCCGATTTCTGTGATATTTCGCCACTGGGGGCGCTATTTTTGGGCAAAAATTCCAATCTTTCCTCAAATTTGGTCAAACTTCACGGCCACCCTCTTACTACCTCCCATGTCATGTATACCACATTTTGGATGTTTTCGTCCATGGGGGGCGCTGTTTTTGGCCGACGCAATTGCTCCAAAACGGGTTTTTGGTAAATAATTCCATAATGCTTTTCCTTCACACCACTACCTTGTGATAGTACGTTGCTGTTGTAGACACTTGTTTTTCCAACTCATAATCGCTCATGTACAGCATAGCGCCACCTACTGACATGGGAAAAACCAAAAAATTTATTCTTCAAAAATCTGTATCTCATCTTCTATTTACTCAATTGTCATCAAACTTCATACGCAAACTCTTCATAGCTCACCTGACATCTACACCAAATTTTGTGCACTTTTGCCCCTGGGGGTGCTGGTTATGGCAAAAATGATATTGCAGCTTCTGATCTGTCAAACTTGCCAAGCAAACTCTTTTCAAGACCCTTATTGGGGTGCTTGCCATGGTCGACAACGCACGAAATTTGGCTCCTTTTTCTTAGACTGCCACCGCTACTGAGAACCAGAAGCCCAGATCCAGGCGGCCCTCAGGGCCTCTATAGCGCCCCCTAACTCGTTGTGATTTTGGCCTCCCGCATTAAGGTGCCTGGTTGCCATGGAGTTTGTAGTAGTGGCATGCCATTTGGTACGCATATGTATCTCACTAAGCCGGACAAAAATGTAATGCCAATGCATTTGCCACGCCCAACAGGAAGTGAGGTGATTTCACTTTTGTGCGAAATGCATGGCCACGAACACGGCGCAACTCCTCCTTGACCGTTCATAGGGATGTCACCAAAATTGATACACATGATCTACGGACATGGCTGACAAAAGTTTCTAAATACGTTTCACGTGGCATAAACCGTTCAGAAGTTATACGTCAATCAATTTTCACTGCAAAATTTTACATGCTTAAAAATTCATAACAAATCTTCTACTTGCTCAAAACTGCTCATACTTCACACGCAAATCACTCATTGGGCTTCTGACATGTTAACCAATTTCTGTGATATTTCGCCACTGGGGGCGCTATTTTTGGGCAAAAAATCCAATCTTTCCTCAAATTTGGTCAAACTTCACGGCCACCCTCTTACTACCTCCCATGTCATTTATACCACATTTTGGGAATTTTCGTCCATGGGGGGCGCTGTTTCTGGCCGACGCAATTGCTCCAACACGGGTTTTTGGTAAATAATTCCATAATGCTTTTCCTTCACACCACTACCTTGTGGTAATGTCTCTTGCCGAAGAAGCTGTGGAAGGTATTTCGCGGGGACGCATGCCCCCGCCCCCCTTGGCCGCTGGCGCGAGGGCCCGTCGAGGCCGCTTGCGGCTTTAATTTATAATCATGCTGTCTGTTATCACCCAGATGAGGATGGGTTCCCTTTTGAGTCTGGTTCCTCTCAGGGTTTCTTCCTCATGTCGCCTGAGGGACTTTTTCCTTGCCACCACCACCACAGGCTTGCTCATCAGGGAAAAATTTATTAGGGATAAAATTTAGCTCGTTTTTAAGTCGTTTAATTTTCCTGTAAAACTGCTTTGTGACAATGTCTGTTAAAAGTGCAATGCAAAGAAATTTGAGAGTTTGGTGTGACAGGTGCGTCCATTTCAGTATAACGAACTATTTGGACATCCCCCAAGGAGTTTGACCTAGTAGGTTGCGGTGTACTAACGATGGAGGAAGAATGACTAAACCTCCTGCCCTCAACAACTGAACAAGCTAAAAGTTTATGATGAATCATTTACGTATCTTAGTCGAAGATTTGTTGATATTAAGGCAGCTCTGATGTGGATAGCCCCTCTGCTTGCTGTCATTGGACAGAAAAAAAGGCATTCAAGAAAAATAAAAATGCAAATGATGGAAAATTATTGATGAAATACAGGGGGGAGGGTGTAGTTTAAATGCCGACACCGATAAGAGACTTGGGGCAAACCGTTAAAATACAGGATCTACATCGTGTTGGATTTACTGCTTTTGGCTTTTTTCATCTCTTCCTTTGTTTTCTCCCTTTCCATCTTTGAGTTTTTCTTCCACCATACCCTTTTAAGGTTTGCCTCGATGGGAGAATGCAGGTTGGATCCAAGATAACCACAAACTCTCGAAATTCAGCATCATCCATAATGGTGAAATGATGTGAATCTTTCACAATCATATTGATCAAAGCCTCATAAGTCACTTAATTTTTTGTTTGTTTGTTTCCTGTAATGGAAACAAAAAACATACACGTAGCATAATTAACAGATTAATAAGTAATAACTTCACCCAAGTCTAAAATTATATATTCATACACTTGAACTCCCGGTATTTCCCTTGCTCTTTAACACAGACAAAGTCCAAACCATGGTACTGGCTCCACCATATTTCACAGATGGGATAAGCTTCTTATGTTGTAATGCGGTGATTTTTTTTTTACTTTCTCCAAACAGAATGCTTCTCATTTAAACCAAAAATTCCTATTTTGATCTCCTTCACCCCTTTTTTTTTTTTTTTTTTTTTAAGAACACAGTAACCTTCTGGCTTTGTTCATGTGATCATGACCAAACTGGAGACAGACATGGTCTTGGGGTGAGCCATGGCCGTATGGTTAGAGAAACAGCTTTTTGATCAAAAGGTTGCTGGTTCAATTCTCTAGACCAGCAGGAATGGCTGATGTGCCCTTGAGCAAGGCCCCCAACTGCTCCCCAGGCTGCTCTGGGTATGTTGTATGTCACTCTGGATAAGAGTGTCTACTAGATACCTGTAATGTAATATCTTTTTGGAGAGCAGTGACTTACTTCCCCTTGCAACCCTGCCATGTACACCATTGTTGGTCAGTGTTCTCCTGATGGTGGCCTCATTAACATTAGCCAATGTAAAAGATGCCTTTAGTTGCTTCGAAGTTACTTTGGGTTGTTTGTACCCATGCTGACTCTTATGCCTTGCTCTTGATGAGCATCGCCATCCCAGGAAATCTCCTTTGATCGTGCCGTTTCCTCAAACGTGCTGTGAAGATTTGTACTTTGATAGATCCCTGTTCTTTAAATAAAACGAGGCCCCCACTCTCACATGATTTGTTATCCCATTGATCGAAAACACCGGACTCTAATTTCACCTTCACGTTAACTGCTAATCCTAGAGGTTCACATACTTTTGCCACTCACAGGTATATAATGTTGGATCATTTTCCTCAATAAATAAATGACCACATATTTTGTCTCATTTGTTTAATTGGGCTATCCTGATCTACTTTTAGGTCTTGTGTGAAAATCTGATATTCTTTTAGGTAATATTTTTGCTGAAATATAGAAAATACTAAAGGGTTCACAAAAATTTCAAGCGCCACCATGCACACATTTGAGCCTCGTTTCTTCCCGTTGTCCTTTCTTTACTCCCAGACTGTGAACTTTGCAAATCCTTTTTCTTCAACAAGTGTGAGCTTCATGGATTGCCCCTTTTCATCTGTGATACTCCTGTTCCTGTGGGAGACCCTGACCGAGCCAGACAAACACTTCCTCCTGGACTAGAGATTCGGAGGTCCAGTATTCCTGACGCAGGCCTGGGAGTGTTTAATAAGGGGGAGACTGTCCCAGTAGGTGCACACTTTGGACCCTACCAGGGAGAGCTAGTAGACGGAGAGGAAGCCATGAATAGTGGATACTCCTGGGTGGTGAGTTTAGTATAAAGATTGCACATTTTTAAGCAACAACACGTCAACACTGGATTAAGGTAACTCCAATTAATATAAATTTTCTTCTTTCCAAGGATATGTGGAGACAGTTCAAATCCACTTTCAGGTCCAGCAAACTGCATATAAATTACTGGTACTTGTACAGTTTACTCTAAACCAGTGGTTTTCAAAAGGTGAGGCGCGCCTCCCCTGGGGGGCGCCAAAGAGTCACTGGGGAGGCGCGGAGAAACACTTTATGCCTAGTTGTTAAAATAATAAGAGGTTTTCAATGTGCACAAGTAGCCTAAATCTCGGAATATGTTCTTTCCGATGACATTATTAAGTTGACGTCTGTTAAATTCAGGTTTTCATGTTTTTTTCCTGTTGTTGACGTGAGTTCAATTTTACATTGGCGTCTGTTTAATTCATGTATTAATATATTTTATTATATCACATTATTTTATTATCATATTTTATGAATGAATTTTAGGAATGTTTTTTTTAAATGGATGTAGGCCTACTTTGTTACAAGAAAAACAATTTGATACATTAAACAAAAGAAGAAAAAACATGTATTGGCCTATCAGTTATTATTGAAACACACCTGTGTGGGGAATATTTAGGTTTGGGTTTGGGGGGGGGGCTCGGTTGTCTTGACCTACTCCAAGGGGAGGCTCGCATTCAATGAATTTGAAAACCCCTGCTCTAAACTATCTAGAGAGAAATGTAAAAATAATAAGAAGATTCAAATGTTGACTTATTTGCACAAACGAACTGCATGAAACCAAATGTGTGGGCAAATGTGAAGACTGATGCTTAAAAGATTTCATGTAAATTAATAAATGTAGCCTTTTCTACAAAACGATATAAAAGGCAAAGCTTGTAGAGAGCTGAAAATTACAAACTGAATAAATGTTCCAATAATGAAGCTCAACCATTGTAGAATGCTAGCAGCACACTTTCTCTTTTATTGGGTGCCATTAGTTTTGTCCTAATTCAACAGTGAGCCTTATCTTAACCCCTTCAATGCCCTTGGACGAGTCACATACGTCATGAAATATTTTACTGCTGTGCCTTATGATGGAAGAATGTTTTAGGCATTGACTAATTCATATGTGCCACTGTGAAGTAAAAGTAACGTGCCATATAAGGTACATAAAAGGAGGTGTTTATGACGAGTAGCGTACGTCATAAGGCACAGCGGTAAAAGATTTCATGACGTACGTGACTCGTCCGAGGGCACTGAAGGGGTGAATTTGTTTGCTTTCAAGTCGTTTAATATTAAGCAATTGAGTCATTAACATGAAACCGTTTCATTTGTGTGAAATTGTGATTTTAAACTTGATGGCATAATCCTTATTTAATTTTCCAGTAACTCATGGCAGTTGTGTTTCAAAGTCTATTGGTCACACCGAAATTTACACAACTTTTACACAGGAGCTCATTTTTACAAATTATGTGAATTTTTATGAATGCCAAATTACTGGTGTCCAGGTTGGTACATGAGGTACGCTGACCTCTTTATTAAAGACACATCTTGGAATCTGGGTTAGTCGTATATCCAGAACCAGAGCTATACTGAATTAAACCAAGATTAGCTCACAAACGCTTATGGTAAAAGAATATTACTTGTGTAAAATACAAGGTTAGTCAAAATTATGTTAACACTTAAATGGTAGAAACCATTAATTCACAAAACATGCATCATGTGTGCAAGATGATTTACAGGACGGTCTCAACCTGCTCGCCATCGTGTTCAACACACAAAAATCAGCGAGCAACAGTACCATTTAATTGGTCACCCATGGCGTACGTCTATCTGGAGGAGAAAAATAATCCATTAGTGTTAACATAATTTTGACTAACCCAGTATTTTAGATTTGTATAAAACCCATTTAATGACAGAACTGACATTGTGTTGTGGATTAATGCAATGATCTGTTTAGAAGCCAAGATACAAGGGACAGATATTTATCAGAGAGGTCTCATTAAACAGCACAGCTTTGCCATGTCAGTATAACCTTTGAGTAGAAACTTTGTTCATCTAAATTATGATGAAAAGCCTTGCTTGCATTTTCCTAAGGTTATTTCATATAAGGTTATTTAGCTTCTGCCTTCATGATGCTTAATATAATATTGGTATGAGCAGTCACTCATCTTTGTGTACATCAATTAATTTTGAAGGTGTTGATTGATATGATGCAAATGTTTCTTATTTTTTTTTTTTTTTTTACAGATCTGCAGGAGCAGACAGTATGAAGAATACATAGATGGCAAAAGAGAAATGTATGCGAACTGGATGAGGTGAGGAATACACCAGTTATTGGGTCTTTTGTTTAGTCATTGAGCTCCTAATTTTTTGGAAGAACTTTATCTTCCTCCTGGCTCTGACCCTCCCCCTGGGTTTCTCTCAGTCTGGTAACACTGATGTGATTTTTAGCTTTTCTTCCACTTTGCATCATTCTTTTAGGTATGTGAATTGTGCCCGTAATGATGACGAACAGAATCTCGTGGCATTTCAGCATCAAGAGGGAATTTTGTATCGTTGTTGTCGACCCATTAACCCAGGACAGGAGCTCTTGGTGTGGTATGAAGAGGAATATGCCAGAGAACTCAGTCCTGCGTTTGACTACCTCTGGAACAAAAAGTGCTCCACGAATGGTAAAGTCCGTCCATACATTGTCCATACATACTGCAAATCATTTCGGTTCTATTCAGTTATATTTCTATAGCAGCAGAGCTCAGACAGTCGATATTTGTCTGGATCAGGCACTAGCATTTCTTCAGGAATGAGGGCTAACATGTATAGCTCGACTACCGCTCTCATGAAGCTGTGAACCCCAAAATCTGGACCTTTGTCCTAGAGAAAAGCTATTTAACAAAATGCTTGAATAAACCAATATCTTTAAATATTGAGACTTTATCTTGGTCAACCCTAAAACTAATTAGCATAAAATGACAGCCATTTTGAATTCCATAATTTGGGCTAAATTCAACACCTTTTTATTATAATTTCTCTTAAAACTATGGAATTTTGTACAATTTTGCATCTCGCACCTCATATATGGCTGTCCTTCATTACCGAAGTTGACGGTCTTGTATTTGAGTTGATGCCTATCTTAAACAGGCTCTCGTGTGGGCAATCGGACCCGCTCGGGATCTGCAGTAATGCTGGCAATTGTTGCATTGGAAAATGCTCGGAGCAGCTGCTGAGTGTCGTCGGTCATGTGCACGCTGATGTTCTTGCTGGTGCAGCTCTTCTACGGCTGACGTGGCCTTCAACAGTCCTCGCTATTTGACTCTCTGGAGTGCCTCTTCCTCCCAGATGTCATGCGGGATGCCTGTTCTCTTCATATGCCGCTTTAAGACATCTTTGGAATGCAATTTTAGTCCCCCATGGCTGCTTTTTCCTTGGCACAGTTCCGAGTAGAACATAGCTTTTGGCAGCCTGCTGTTGGCCATCCGACATACATGCCCTGCCCAGTGAAGCTGTGACATGATTATTAGGGCTTCAACAATGACTGTGTGTGCACGGCGCAGTACCTCAACGTCTGGGATACGATCTTGCCACTTGATGTTGAGGATGGAGCATAGGTGGCGAAACTGGAGTCTTGTCAGAGCCTTGATGTGTCTGCGGTAAAGAGTGGTGCACTCGATGGAATAGAGTAGGCAAGGGAGGACTGCAGCTGAGTAAACCTTTACTTTTGGTTTTTGTGCTGATGTCATGACAGCTCCAGTGTCTCTTATGTAGTGCACCCTAGGCCTTCGTGGCGGACTGGATCCTCCTTTCCACTTCCAGATCTGCAGAGTTGGTGTTTGTGACGGTGCTGCCCAGGTAAACGAAAGACTCTGTTGTCTTCGGTGGTTCATCATGGACCGTAATCGTCTCTGGCAGTTCAGTGGACATTGGAGGAGGCTGGTAGAGCAGCTCGGTCTTGGATATGTTGATCTTTAGACCAAACGTATCAGCTGCAAAGGAGAAACGATCCACAATCTGCTGCATGTCAACTGCATCGCTAGCCACAAGGGTGGAATCATCAGCATAGAGCAGTTCTCTGATGCACATCTCCTGTGTTTTTCTGTGGGCATGAAGCTGGGCAAGGTTGAACAGTTTGCTATCTGTTCTTGTGTGGAGGACCATGCCCTTCGTTCATAGTATCCAGCACAGCTGTGAGGTAGAGGGAGAAAAGAGTTGGAGCCAGTACACGCCCTTGTTTCACGCCATGGTTGACCACAAAGGCATCACTGGGTTCACCGCCGACTGAGACTTTTACCTTCATTCCATAATGGAACTGCTTGATAATGATGTTGACAAGCTTGTCAGGGCATCCATAGATTTCGAGGACCTTCCAGAGGGTTGTGTGGTCGACGGTGTCAAATGCCTTTGTGAAGTCAACAAAGACTACATACAAGGGCTGGTGCTGCTCTGCTGCCTTCTCTTGGAGCTGCTGTAGAGTGAAGATCATGTCAGCAGTGGATTGGCCAGCCCGGAGTCCACACTGGCATTCAGAGAGAACTTCTTCCGAAATGATTTTCAGTCTGTTCAAGACAATCTTGGCAAGGACTTTGTCAGCCATGGCCAGGAGTGATATTCCCTGTTGGTTTCCGCACACTGCACAGTCGCCCTTTCTCTTGTAGATGGTGACGATTAGAGCATCTTGAAAGTCTTGGGGCACAGTACCAGAGAGTAGACATCTGTTGAACAGGTCTAGTAGAGTTTCGCACAGCCTTTCACCACCATTTTTCAGGATATCTGAGGAAATATCACCCATACTGATTTCCCCACACGGCTCATTCCTTGTGGGCTTCCTCTCCAGCTGCTGACATGCATCTGGGTGTGCAGATCCTTCTTGGTTTAGCAGGCTGTTGAACTGCTCCTTCCATCTGGCCTTGGAAGGTCTGTGAGCAGCTTACTACCATCCGCTGACTTCACTGGAGCGACAACGTTGCTCTTGGGTCCATAGATGGCTTTCAACCCGGCAAACGGTCCACGATAGTCATGGTTGTCAGCTATATGCTGCAATTCCTTTGCTTTCCTCTGCCACCAGTCATTCTTAAGAGCTCTCGCGTCCCTCTGCACCCTGGCCTTGATTTCAGCAAGTGCACTCTTGCTCCTCTCGGAGTTCTCCTGTAGATGCTGAAGATGCTTGCTCCTCTTCTGTTCTAGGAGTCTCTCAATTTCATTTCCATGCTCCCAGAACCAATCAGGAGTCTTTCTGTGGGGATGGCCTAGAGTAGGGCTGAACGATTTTAAGAAAAATTTGAATTGCGATTTTTCAGGCAGATATTGCGATTTCGATTTCAACCACGATTTTTTTTTCTTTAAATCGAGTTTCAGTGCAAATGAATTAATACAATGAATTCCATAAAGCTAATGCAAGAATGAAAACTGAGGTCAACAGATTTCAAATGTAGGCCTGTTTATTAACATTGAGTACCTGAGGAACAAGTTATAATAAAATAAAAATAAAGAGAGCCATCTTTCTTAAGTAAACTTTGCTTCTTTTGCTTTTCCCATCTACAACATAGCAGACATAAAAAAAGGTTGATCAATGGCTCAGCAGCATCAAAATATTGCACTTTTGTAAAAGAATGTACCTAAGCATTATAAATTATAATAAACAACAAAGTAGAGCAAAAAAGTCTTACCTTAAAAGTAGTGTAAGAATGGCTCAAGGGAGCTAGCTTATGAACATTAACAACAGCAACAGTTACAGAAATTCAACTCCTGTACTCAGAAGCCTGTGCTTCTTTTTCACACAAAGTGGCAAGAGGAAATGAAATGTAATGGTAGTAAAAATAAAACATAATAATAAAAAAAAGTACAAATGACCTTAAATAAACACAAGCGGTATTGGGAGACTTCAAAGTTTACCCATGAAAGGGTTAATTTTTCTAGTCTTCTCACAACCCGTCTTAAAATGCAGATGATCCACGAGTTACACATTTGTATATTGAAAACCTGTGTTCTTGAAGCATTTTGCAATAAACTTGTGTGAAATTAATGCAAAAATATTGAATATAAAGCTGCTAATGGCGATAGACAGCCTTTCTATGGCGTTTGTATTGTTAAAGTAGCCTTGTGCTAACAGTTTGTCAGCTAACGACAGCTTGACAGCAAACTTGTCAGCGTTTCGTTTTTTCCCCTCCCAAACTGTATTTTAGTGTTCCGAAACAAAGTCAAGACCTACTTCAGGCAAACGAATTATGATTGTTACCGGTAAACTGACTTTAAGGGACAGAGAGGGCAGAGTAATATAGCAGAGACTAGAGGGACTCTGCGAAGATAATACGCACTCTTAATTACAAACATACACACTCGCACAAACACAGGTTCCTGTACTTACCAATTGCAAGATGCAGTCTGTGTCCGAAACACTGCAGGGATCAAATCCCCTGACTCCGCTTCAGCTCCCGCTTCAGCTCCCGCTTCAGCCATGTCTGAAATTGAATGACCACAGCTACACTCATTGGAGTGGATAACACGTGACCTGTCCACGTGCAGCATGCAGCTTCTTGATTGGTAGCTGACACGGTGTTTTTACACCATGCTGGGCAATACGCAGAGCATACATGTGTGAAATTATTGACGAAACAAAACATGGGTCAGTTTAGGAGCACTGAGAAAAACCGTGGCTTTGACGATCCCAAAATCGTGTTGTCCGAGATCGCGATTTTCGGTTGAAAACGATAGATCGTTCAGCCCTAGCCTAGAGTTTCCTTGCTTGCAGAGTACACTGCTTCCTTCAGGGCTTTCCGATGCTGCTGTACCCTCCTCCTCTCCACCCGGCTGAACACTCTCCAGTGCAGCTTCTATCGTTCTCGTCAGTTCTCGACAGTGCTTGGTGTCTGCCAGCTTGCTAATGTCCAGTTTCTTAGGCTTGGCACTTGCAGGAGTTTTCCTGCGAGGCAGAGTGATCTTCATTCTGAGTTGACACTTCACAAGGTAGTGGTCAATAGAACACTCTGGTCCACACATTGCTTTTGTGTATAGTACATCTGCCAAGTCTGACTTTCTCGTGATAGCATAGTCGAGCAAGTGGTAGTGACCTGAGCGTGGATATGTCCAGGTGAAGTAGTTCTTGTCAGCCTGGTAGAAAAACATGTTGGTAATGCTGAGCTCTTGTTGCACACAGAAGTTCAGCAGGAGCTCCCCATTGGAGTTCTTTTTCTTCTTGCCAAACTTGCCAATGATGTCCATGTAAGTTTCCCAGTCCATCCCGACTCAAGCGTTGAAATTGCCTAGTATTAGGAGCTTGTCTTCTCTGGGGACCTTGAACACTATGTGAGTGAGTTCTTGGTAAAAGGTCTCCTCCTCCTCATCAGTGTAAGTCATCGTGGTGGCATACACATTCACCAGAGTTAAGTATCACCCTTTCTCAACAGGCACTCTCACAGACATGAGCCTGGGTGAAATCGCTGTGGGAAGTGATGTCAGCTTCTTGGCAATCGTGTTGTGAACCGCAAAGGCAACTCCAGCTTCTCTAGGTCCTGTAGTCTTGCCAACCCGGAAGAAGTTGTGGTCGTCTTCTTGGAGTTGTCCTTGTGCCTCAAGATGTGTTTCCTGGAGAGCTGCAATCTCGGTGCCAAACAGCTGCAATTCCCTTGCAGTCAACCCCGTCCTTCGTTCCAGTTGGTTGTCTCCATCTAGCATTGTGCGCACATTCCATGTCGCAACAGTTATCTTCTTCATCTTATGGTTTCTACTGCTTCAAGTGAAGTCCCGCTGACCGTGGTTAGCCAGCCAGGTGTGATCTGCGCACGCTTTCTTTACCCTGCCTTTTCTAGGGGCTTCCCTTTCCAGGGCAGGCAGTGCTATCCCTAAAGAGGGCTGCCTGGACACTCGCATTGCTGCCTCAACAAGCTGGTGCTCAGGGGTCAGCTAGAGTTGTGACCATCAAATGCAAGCTGCCTGTGTGCAGAGCTCCTGCTAGCAGCTCTCAGCTACTTAAGCCTGCTGCCGTCGCATTCACTCCATCGCCACAGGAATTCCTCCTGCCTCAAAACAAGATGCCTTGCACAATTCCAAAGCCAGTTGGTGGTGTGCCTCCACCAGATTGCCTCTCTGGTCCTCAACGCCTGGTACAATGTGGTACACAAGAGTGCAATGTACATTGTTGACACAGAGGTCGCCCCGCAGTAGCAGCTCACTTGCTAGTTGATGCCGGCCATTGGCCTCGATTGAGGCTCCTCTGTATGCCATCTGGTATTCATGCCATTGGCTCTGGGATGAGCTCTTCTGCCGCTTGCACCATCCGACATCCTGCTGCCGATGTCTGTCTGGACACGCCTCATACTTTTATGCTGAAAGATGCACTTTTATTCTGAGTTTTATATATCCCATGCATCATTTCCTGATATTCACAGTGTCAAAAATGTAGTCCTTTGTAGGAAAGGTAAGACTCTTCCAGGTCACACCAGTCTGGTAAGGAAGAGAGCTGTCCACCAGAATAAGGTATTGGAGGTGCAATTGGTCCAGCGATGATGTACTTCAGTTCAGCATCAGCCTCGTCCTTCATGTCCGGGTAGGGGAGAGGAGGGAGGCTTGGGACACGTTTTCAGCTTTTGTAGATTGTATGAAATTCTTCGCAAGTAGCAGTCACATTTCATATAGACTATTTACTACATTGTGGCTCTTGCTGTAGCATTAGTTTCTTAGCTTGTCACATACAGTATATCCAGGCCTTCAGGCTCCACTTCATTTTTTGCATGGAAACATGAGACATTGAGGGGAGAGATAAAGAGATATTCACCCATGAAATTGGCAGTTGCAGGCACACCCCAGCTGATTTTGCATTTAGTGAAGTGCACAAAGCTCTATAAAACAAAGGTCACAGAACGGGGGGTATTTATTTTTATGCCTCTGCCACCGTAAGATGCAGGAGGCATTATGTTTTCGGGTTGTCCGTCCGTCCGTGCGTGCGTCCGTCCCGAAACCTTGCGAACACGATATCTCCAAGGTGAATGAAAGGAATTTCACCAGACTTTCACCATTTGTGCATTTGGGGACAAAGATAAACTGATTAGATTTTGAGATCAAAAGGTCTGAGGTCAACTGTCTGTCCGAAAACCTTCTGAACACAATATCTCCAAGGCTGATACAAGTAATTTCACCAGGTCAAGATTACTGTGAGGTCAAATGTCCATCCCCAAATCACAACTTAATAAGGCGTGTAGTCTATTGGGTGGAGGCATCCCCATTGATGCCGTTGGCGTCGAGTTCTATCTAGTTTTTTTATAAAATGATCTGAGTGATCATGAGCACCAAGCACAGCACACAGGGAAACTTTTTTTTTTTTTTTTATTCAAAGCAAAGTATCTTGGTGACTCCCAGCCATATGCCCGTCCCAATTCTATAGAAATGAAGCCTTAATACCTCTGCCATGTTGTCAAATTTGGAGCCAGAGTCTGTGTAGTAGAAAGGAGACTCAAAGTCGGGTGTACCTACTCATTTTGTGGGCCTGCCCCCTTCTCCAAGGTCCAGGATGTCACAATGTCTTCCCTGTGGAACTCGATCTTGCATCTATTCTGAGAGCTTAAATAGATTAAGCTGGATATTTCATTAATACTGATGTGTCTCAGATGGACATGAACGGGAAAATTGTTTGGAATTGCTCTGGCAGTGCATTGTGAGTAAGTTATTTGGGACACATGGCTATTCCAAGCACACTGTGACTCTCTCTTATAAGGAGACTTGATCTACCTGGTTTTTTTTTTTTTTTTTTTTTGTGTAGCGTATGTAGTCGCTGATGAACAAATGGCTTTTGATATCAAGTTTCATGGTTTGTTTGGTTTGGAACCTTTTATTTAAACAACAACAGGGTAGTCCAATCAGTGGCAAAATGCCTCTGCTATCAAAAGGAGCCCTATTATACACACATACATCTTACCAAAAAAAAAAAAACAATTATAATAAAATTTGACTACATTATTTACAATATATATTCAATATTCAATCTAACAATAAGTACAAAATATAAAAGGATTATTAAATGTATAAAAGTATAATTATATTGGAATAGACCCCTCCCGAATTCGCCCGGACGCCCACGAAACAAAGGCCAAAAGCCGAGACCGAACCAACCACCCATCAAAGCCGACCTCGACCCGTGACCACCGCTCCACGAGCATCCAAGCGAATCTGGGAAAGGTCAAATAATCATCAACTCTAATTGTAACCTATTAAAAATTATACATCCATGATAATAAAATGATTTCTTAGCCAGCTCGGTTCTTACCCTTGGTAAATGTAACGTATTGCTTTGTCTAGTGAACCTGTTGTGTATGGCATTATTAAAAGTAAAATAATTTCTAAAAAATTGCAGGCAATTCCCATTAATACATTTCTTAACAAGTTTGAACACGTGGTCGTCACGCCTACTTTGTAGGGTGGACCAATGAACTGCACCTAAGGCCCTATCACTCTCACCTATTCTAGTAACTATCCTTGCAGCACGCTGCTGAAATCTTTCTAGAGATGTAGAATTTCCGATACCACAGCACCCCCATACATTATCACAGTATTCAAGAACAGGGCGAATGAAAGATGTATACATAATATTCGCACAGTGTAACGTTAAATTATTCCTTATGCGCCCTAGCATACCCAACCTTTTGCCAGCCTTAGATAATATATACTGGATATGGGAATTCCATGAAAGGCATTCATCAAAAATAATTCCCAAATATTTAAATTCAAATGCACGTTTAATAGGGCGACCACTGAATAGTATATTAAAATCAGAAACCTGTGAAAGCTTAACATGAGTTCCAAATAGCATGGACTCCGGTTTTTGTGGCATTTAGAAACAAACTATTTTCACCAAGCCAAGATCCAACCAACTCAAGGTCTGCATTAAGCTTTCCTTCAATTATAGATGCAGTTGAACCAGAACAAAACAAAACAGTATCATCTGCATACATAAGTATGCTGCATTGCCTAACGATAACTGGTAAATCATTGATATGGATAACAATGAGAGGACCGAGTATTGAGCCCTGAGGCACACCAGAAATAATGGGCTCAGATTCTGATAATACTTCTTGAAATTGAACAATCTGAGTTCTACCACAAAGGTAGTTTTCAAACCACTTATATTCTCGATCCATAATTCCCAAGGCAGGCAACGTATGTAGCAGTATGGCGTGATCAACACTATCGAAGGCCTTGCGAAAATCGATAAAAACTGCCCTGTCCTATGACCTTGATCGACATTCCTACGTATAGTGTCTGCAAATGATAATGCCGCAGACTCTGTCGAATACGCCTTTCTAAAACCACATTGATATGGACTCGATCTTATTCTGGTTCAGATATTCATAAAGCTGAGCATGAACTGCCCTTTCTAACAATTTAGGCGTAGTAGGAAGGATAGAAATAGGTCTATAATTATCCATATCCTCAGCCCTTCCTGTCTTAAACAGGGGAATAACACATGCACTTTTCCAATCATCAGGAACTTTACCTTGACATAAAGATGTGTTAATTATTTCTGTTATTGGCTTGGTAACAATATCCGCAGCGTCTTTGAGTAGACGTGGAGAAATATTATCAAGACCGACGGACTTGCCATTTTTTAACTTTCAAAGCTGCAAACGAATAAAACTCTCAAACGCTCTTAAATTGAAATGATGGTCGATTCACTTGAGGTGAACTAAAAGTTTTCACATTAAACATGCTGTGAATAGTAGTTACTAAATCCCCTATGGGATCTAAAAGACGAGCTACAACACCAGCAAAATACTTGTTAAAAGTAGAAGCGATAACATGCTTATCCCTACAAACATCATCCCCCATTATAATATTGGGAGAAACCTCTTTTCGCTCACCGGGTATAATCTTTTTAACTGTTTTCCAAAAAGCATTTGGATCATCGCTACTATCTGAAAGCAGACATCTATTATGACTCTTTAGCCCTCTTTGTTATTAGCAACACGATTTCTATAACAACAGTAGTTAGACCACATTTCAGAATTACCAGTTTTCCTTGCCTTTTTAAGAAAATAATCACGCTGGCGAATGTCGCGTTTTATGTCACTATTCAACCAAGGACAATTGTCCATGCCACGAATACGTTTCTGAATAATAGGGGCATGGCGGTCAGCGACTGAAACAAAAGCGGACTTAAACACATTCCAGAGATCATCAACAGGAATTTCAATTTCGCCACTATCTATAGGATGCAAATCAACCAATTTTAACTCCTCACAAAATTTTACTTGATCATAATTAGCATAATTTCTGAATGTTTTGATCTGAGCTGGTGCTTTTTTCCAATTGAGTTCACGAATGCAATAAACCAATTCATGATCACTTAAACTAGTACTTATTACCCCGCAATCCCTAATATTCTGGGGACTGTTAGACGCAATTAGATCTATAAGAGTGCTGGTGACTTGAGTTATTCTAGTCGCTTCCTTAATTGTTTAAAATTTAAACTACAAAGGAGCGCTTTAAGTTGTTTACATTCTGGAACTTGTTCTATTTGGTAAAAAGTCACAATTAAAATCACCTATGACTATGACCTCCTTTTCTTCTGAGACAGCATTTCCGAGGATGTTATCCAATTTAACCATAAATTCCTTGTCATGATAATTTGAAGAGTTTGGGGGTCTATAAAATGCACCCACCAAAAACCCACGGATTTTTGGCATAGTTATCTCAAGCCAAAGTCCTTCAATAGTCGTATCTTCTAGATCGCATCTTCTCGTGACCATTACTTCGTTCTTAACATAGACAGCTGCTCCTCCACCTTTAGATCCTCTATCTCGTCTAAACAGCCTGTAGCCGGGCAGATTAAGTTCACTGTCGAGTATATCATTCTTGGCCCAAGTCTCAGTAAGAGCCAATAAATGAACACTCGACTTAAGTCCATGCATAAATAAACGCAGTTCATCCATTTTTCGTTTCAACCTCTGAATATTTTGATGCAAATTTTTAAATCCACGCAGCTTCATAGTTTCCTTCATCTTTGTATCATGTAGTGGTGGAAGCTGGCAAAGATGACGTATCTTGGTAGTTTCAAACTCCGCACCTGTACATTCTCGACGGAAGACACAGTCACATTCACAACAGTGAAGTTGAGCATGACTTTTCCTAAAATTCTTAAGACAAGCAGCACAGGTTTTTTTTTCTTCTGGTCCTGGATTTAATGCAATGTTACATAAGCACATTAACCAAGGTAAGCTCTTGTACCAAACTAAGAGCTCATAGCAGAATTTGCTCAGGTGTTGCTGGTTCCAAAGCAGCAATCCTTGTACTCTTGCGTGCATCGTATCGTGTATTTTCAAATACAACCATAGGATTAGAAATTTCCATAGCGACCTGTAGATTAACAGCTTTACTCAAAAGATGATTTGAATCTTTATATAACAATTGGTGTTTGAGTTGAGTCACTACGATGACCAAGAAGGCTATATGAACAAGCTTTCCCAGAAAGTATGAGAGGCTGACAAGTGCCGCCATCTTGAACCAATGATCCGATGTTCCCTTGTAGCGCCTCCCTTTCCTTCAAAAAGGAAAGAGAGACTTTCTTTGGTTTGACCTAACTTAGCTGTGTGGAAGTTCTATGGAGAGTTCATAATACGTTCTGGTTGCTTAGTCCAGGATAGCCTCGCACTTTTTTTTTTTTTGGTCCTTCAAATGCTGTGGATTATCTACACTTGTAGTCTCTCTCCACAGCTCAACATTTACTTGTTCCACCTTTACTTACTTTGGGTTACTCGTATTTCTGTCTACCTGCTGGAGTTTACAATGATTGTGTTCATTTGGAAATCACTTGCCGGCTTAATTATATACACTGAAGCTCGCATCGTAGATTTGGCGAGAGTCTGAAGTATCCGACAGCATCATCCCCACTATCTGAGCTGCACTGCCTGCTTGTTCTTCAGCAAGACAGGACAGTGCTGTGTTTCTCAAATGCATCGTAGCACAAAGATCATCGTTAAATGGTAAAGCGAGCAGCACAATGAGAACACACTCTCTCCTAGTTAACATGCCTTAGCATTTAAGAGTCTTTTGGGAAACTGTTAGGTTTATATAAGTATTATTCTTGACCAAGAAGGCAGTAATTTATTAAAATGGTGACAAAATTAAGGATTAACTTAAGGTTCAGTTAAAAATGACCTTCTGTCTCGGCTGGACATTGTTTGGGAACATTTTGTTTATTTTGATATGAAATGTGTATTTTTGATCAGAGATGTGTCTGAACGACGCCAAGGTCTGTTTTGATGTCAGATCGACCCACACACACACTAATGTTGGATGTAATGGTAGCCTTATTGCTGAACAAAGAGTTAAGACTTTATATTTTTGGATTATTGCATATACTATGGCAGTGATTTAAATTTAATTGTTAGATCTAAGATGTATTCAATGATTTAAGTTAGTTTTATAGTTTTAAGTTAGTTTTATAATTACAGAATATAATTTAGGGTTGTTAAGACCTTATGATTCTAATGTTAAGACTTCATGAGTTTAATCCTGAATCCTGTTTGACCTTTCTCTGGTGAAGTAGCATTTCCAGACATTCTTATTTTTCGTATGACTGTCTTTTAGGTTTGTTCTTATTTACTTATAACATATATCTTTGTGGCACGGTGGTGTAGTGGTTAGCGCTGTCGCCTCACAGCAAGAAGGTCCTGGGTTCGAGCCCCGGGGCCGGCAAGGGCCTTTCTGTGTGGAGTTTGCATGTTCTCCCCGTGTCCGTGTGGGTTTCCTCCGGGTGCTCCGGTTTCCCCCACAGTCCAAAGACATGCAGGTTAGGTTAACTGGTGACTCTAAATTGACCGTAGGTGTGAATGTGAGTGTGAATGGTTGTCTGTGTCTATGTGTCAGCCCTGTGATGACCTGGCGACTTGTCCAGGGTGTACCCCGCCTTTCGCCCGTAGTCAGCTGGGATAGGCTCCAGCTTGCCTGCGACCCTGTAGAAGGATAAAGCGGCTAGAGATAATGAGATGAGATGAGATATATCTTTGTTGAAAGATTCCGTATGTGCATAAGCAATGACCTTGTTATGATTATTTGACCAGCCCCAAGATCAAGCTGCTCACTTGCTCGCAAGTCAACCCCACACACACACACATCTGAACACTCCATCAGAACAGTGATGTAATTAAGATGTGACCTGCTCTCTCTCTCTCTCACACACACACACACACACACACACACACACACACACACACACAGAGACACAGATATCAAAATGATGTCACTCACTCACACCCTCCCATAGACACACACCCCTCTCTGAGGTCACATACAAACACACACACATTTGACAGACACAATAGCCGTTTGGAGAGATTATGATTTGTTATAAAAGGTGTTTGGAATCTTTCATCTTTGGCGAGAATACTGTGAATAAACAGTAGTTAAACCGATCTCTGGTTCTCTGTTTTTTTGCGGTGTTCTGTCCCAGAATTCTGCAGGTGGTACGAGGGCGGGGGTCCCGAGAAATAAGTTGACCGATTGACCTTCTAACTGGGTTGAACCTAACAGAAACCCACTGCAGATGTGGTGGGGTTGACTTTGGCAGTCTCACAGCTTTGCCACAATCTCGCCTCTTACAATCCATGCAGACACTTTTTTTTTTTTTTTTTTTAATTATTTTTTATTTATTTTTTAAATTTAAAAATAAACTCTCGCCCAGCTATGTCGTGCTGGGCCCGCCTCACTCTACCTGGCTTTACATTAAAATGTTTTGGAGTCTCTCTCTCTCCCCCTCTCTCCCCCTACCGGTCTACAGGGGGAGCTGTCTGGGCTGGCCATGATGGCTAATTGGTAGCTGATTGGAGGGAGCTTAAAACTAGTTTATCCATCATAGCTCGTATAGAATAATCTTTGTCATTGTACCGGGGGATACAACGAAATTGAGGGTGCTCCCACAGAGCCACCATACACCAGAAAAATAAAATGTACATAAGAGACACAGAATATACAATAAAAACTTCAGGGAATAAAACGTCAGGGAGTTAAGTATAGTCTCTCAAAATTGAGACATAAAATGTGCAATTAGCAGATAAAAGGCAATAAATATAAGGTGCTAAAACAAGAAGCGGAGGTAGATTTGTTGGTTATTGGGGTGGAGGTGTTATGTGAGTCGGTTTGTGAGAGTGTGTATGTGTCCGTTGTTGTTGGCAGTCCTGATGGCCCATGGGAAGAAGCTGTTTGTCAGTCTGCTGGTGTGGGACTTCATTGACCTGAAGCGTCTCCCAGAGGGCAACAGATCAAACGGGGTGGGCAGGGTGTGAGGGGTCTCCTGTGATGGCCTTGGTTCTTCTGAGGCAGCAGGATGTGGAGATGTGTTCCAGGGTGGGCAGAGGGCAGCCGATTGATTTTTTTTTTGGGCGGTGTTTATGACCCTCTGCACCGCTTTCCTATCCACAGCTGTGGAGTATTATCTGCTGCCCTGGCCCTGCCGCTATGGGGGCTGGCTGCGGCTCTTTTCTCCTCTCTCTCTTTACCCCTTTTTCGCATTACATTACACTGTGCTGATTTTCATGACTTTTTATTTTTCCCCTTACATATACTGACTTTTATGAGCATTTACTTTAATAAATTATCATGGATTTAAAACGTAACATTGGTGTGGTCTCCCTTTTTTATGTTGTTTCCACTAAGAGCCAAGTGGTTATGACTACTTTTGATCTCAACACAAAGAAATGAAAACTCACTTGGGGAATTTTCAGATCCAGCTGGATCCTTCTTCAGCCATGATGAACAGTGGCTAAGAAGTGACGTCAGAGCGCACATGTACTCTGACGAGCTTAATGTAGATCTCCTGGAAGTTGGTCCCCCCCCGGTCTCTGTTGAGGGTTGGCTGCAGGGCACGGATGTAGATTGCCTCCTTAACACCACACTCAAACCACCTGGGGTCCCTGTCTAGCACTTCAACATCCTCAATGTTGACACTGTGGTCAGGACAGGCCTTGTGTATGTGGTATGACACCTCCAAGGAGTTGCCTGAGCTAGGACGCCTATGCTCCCTAAACCTCTGTTTGAGGGCATGCTCAGTGTCTCCAATATAAGAATATTTGCAAAAAGCACACAGGATAAGATGGACTGGGTTAATAGTCTCCTCTTTCTTATATTTGTCCTTGGGTGTGATGAGTATCTGCCTCAGTGTGTTGGTTGGTTTAAAACACGTCTGAATACCTTTGGCTTGATGGATCCTCCTAAGAGTGTCCAACAGACCTTTCACATAGGGTATGGTGGCAAGACCCTTGCTTTTCTCTATGACAGGCTTGTCCCCACAATGGGCTGATATTGTATCAGTAGTTTTCTACTAGGTTATTTCACCTGATCCGATGGCCCAGGAGGGGTAACCACAGTCTCTGAGGGGCTAAGCGCACATAGTCCTCCTGGTCTGTGATGACCGTTTCAGCCCAGTGAAGAGAGTCCGAATCACCCCAAGTTTGTGTTGTAGGGATTGGTGTGAGCCAAAGTTCAAATACTGGTCCGTATGAGTTGGTTTACGGTAGATAATGACTTTCAAGTGTTTTGTCTGGTTTCTGGATTGTCAGTGTCAAGAAAAGCAATAGAAGCATTATTCTCAGCTTTAGTTGTGAATTTAATGTCTGATTCAAAGCTGTTCAGATGGTCTGTGAACTCCTGGGCATAACAACGTTTGATTTTTACAGTGGGTGTCGTCGACATAACAGAACCACCAACCTGGGGGGGGGCGCAGTCTGAAGGGCCCGCTGTTCCAGGTCTTCAAGGTACAGATTGCACACTATGGGGAACACAGGTGACCCCCATGGCAGCTCTGTGAATCTGTCTGTAGTGCACCCCATTTATATACAAAATATGTTGTCTATAGACACAATTTTCATCTCATTATCTCTAGCTGCTTTATCCTGTTCTACAGGGTCGCAGGCAAGCTGGAGCCTATCCCAGCTGACTACGGGCGAAAGGCGGGGTACACCCTGGACAAGTCGCCAGGTCATCACACATAGACACAGACAACCATTCACACTCACATTCACACCTACGGTCAATTTAGAGTCACCAGTTAACCTAACCTGCATGTCTTTGGACTGTGGGGGAAACCGGAGCACCCGGAGGAAACCGACACAGGGAGAACATGCAAACTTCGCACAGAAAGGCCCTCGTCGGCCACGGGGCTCGAACCCGGACCTTCTTGCTGTGAGGCGACAGCGCTAACCACTACACCACCGTGCCGCCCTAGACACAATTTTAATAGGCATATTATCTGGTTGATGTTTAGATTTGTTCTGTCTGATGGGCTCCGGTCATTTTTCAGTCTGCGTTGAAGGATCCAGCTGGATCTGAAAATTCCCAAGTGGGTTTTAATTTCTTTGTGTTGAGATCAAAAGTTTAACAAAAAAAAAAAAAAAAATCACTTATGTCTTTTACCAACACACATGGATTTTCTTGAACATTCTTCTCTCTGTCAATTCTGGTTCTTGTGCCATTTTAGTCCTGCTTGATCTCAGTGCAGCATTTGATGCAGTCACCCATGATAATCCTTTTAAAACACATGGGGGGGTGAAGTTGGTCTGCAAAGCCTTTTGTTAAAATGGTTTACCTTGTTGGCTGGTAAAATGGCTTAAAATTTTATTTGATTTTGAAGCCCTTAATGGATTAGTTTTCCAATACATCCTTGATCTGCCAATTACACATTCTGTCCTAGAGGTCATTTAGGTCATCAACAACTTCTTTGTCTCCCACACATGGCTTAAAACCAAAGGCAACCGGGCTTTTTCTTTTGCTGCCCCCCAGGCTTTGGAATAATCTCCCCTCCAATATTAAGTCCTGTTCCACTACTGAGAATTTTAAATAAAATTTAAAGAACTATCCTTTTTTTTTTTCCTCTTCTCTCCCCACTTGCTTTTAGTTCAGTCTGAGGTTGTTCTCTGGTTTCTGTCAAGACGCACTTAAATTATCCATCCATTTTCTGCTATTTGTCCAGGTTGTCAGGGCACCAGTTCCAGCAGAGATGCCCAGGCCTCCCTCTCTCTGGCCACCTCCTCCAGCCCTTTTTTTTTTTTTTTTTAAGGGGGAGGGCTTTCCCAAGTCAGCCAAGTGATGTAATCTCTCCAGCTTGTCCTATTTCTGCCCCAGAGTCTCCTCCCAGTTGGGCATGCCTGGAACACCTCACCTAGATGGCGCCCAGGAGGCATCCTAGACAGATGCCTGAACCACCTTAGCTGGCTCCTTTTGATGCGGAGGAGCAGCAGCTCTACTTTGAGTCCCTGCCAATTGCTGAAGCTCCTCATTCTGTCTCTTGGGGTTAGCCCCTCTGAGAAAGCTCATTTCCACTGCTTATATCTGCAATCTTGCTTTCAGTCATTACCCATAGTTCATGGCCATAGATGAGGGTAGGAATGTAGATAGACCAGAAAATAGATAGCTTTGCCTTTTTGGCTTAGCTCTCTTTCACCATGACAGATCAGTACAACTTCCACATCACTACAGAAGCTGCACCAATCTGTCTGTAGAGCCCTCACTACATTCTTCCATCACTCGTGAACAACTACTTGAGGTAAGGACTTGTCCCCAAGCCAGAGCAGGCAATTCACCCTTTTCCAGCTTGAAACCATGGCTTCAGACTTGGAAGTGCTTATTTTCATCCCAGCCACGTCACACTCTGCTGCAAACCACCCCTGTGGAAGTGAGAGGTCACACCTTGATGAAGCCAGTAGGACCATGTCATCTGCAGAAAGCAGCAATGTGATTCAGATCTCTCTGAACTGGACACCCTCCACCTCTTGGCTATGCATAAAAGTTATGAACAGAATCAGTGACCGAGCACTCCTGGCAGAGACCAACACCCACCTGGAAAAATTTGGACTTGTTGCTGGAAATGTGGAACAAGCTTTCACTCTGGGCCTGAATGGCCCGTAGCAGCAAGCCCGGTACCCCATACTCCTGAAGCACCCCCAACAGGACACCTCAAGGGGCACAGTTGTATGCTTTTTTTTTTTTTTTTCTCTCCCCCAAGCTCACAAAACGCATGTAAACTGGTTGGGCAAACTTCCATACACCCTCCACTACCCTTGTTAGGGTAAAGAGCTGTTCTGTTCTTCCATGACCAGGACAAAAAAAACCCTCATTGTTCCTGCTGAATCGGAGTTCAACTAACGGACAGACTCTCTTCTCCAGCACCCTGGCATAGAACTTCCCACGGAGTCTGAGGAGTCTGATCCCTTTTAAAGTTGGAACACATGCTTTGGTCCTCGTTCTTAAAAAGGGGGACAATCACTCCAGGCTGCCAATCCACAGGCACTGTCCCTGAATTCCATGCAATGTTGAAAAGGCATGTCAACCAAGAGAGCCCCATACCATCCAGAATCTTAAGAAACTCATGCCAGATCTCATCCACTCCCAGGGTCCTGGCACTGAAGGGTGTGTTTTTTTTTTTTTTTAAACCACCTCATTGACTTCAGCCTTAATGATGTGAGAATGCCCGTCTGAGTCCTTGTACTCTGTTTCCTCATTCAAGGGCACATCAGTGGGATTCAGAAGTCCTCAAAATATTCCTTCCACTGCCTGACCTGTGTCCTCAGTTGAGGTCAGCAGCACTCCATTCCCACTATATACAGTATGGGCAAAGCACTGCTTCTCCCTTCGGAGTCATCTGATGGTTTGCCAAAGCTCTTTGAGGCCAATCAAAAATCATGCTCTATGGGCTATCTGAACTTCTCCCACATCTGAGTTTATGCTTGCACAACTTCCAAAGTCGCAATATGGTTGGTATCTTTTTAAAGCAGCCTCTAGAGTCCTACAAGCTAACCAAGTTCGATAGGACTCCTTCAGCTTGATGGTTCCCTTTACCACTGGTGTCCATGACTGGGTTTGGGGGTTGCCATCAGGACAAGCACCAATAACATTACAGCTGTAGCTCCATACAGCTGCCTCAGCAATGGTGATGCACAACATGGCTCATTTGGACTTGTCCCTTTCCTTCCTCAGAATGCAGTAGAAGTTCTGCTGCAGGTGGGTGTTCAAGATCCTTTGGAATAGGAGCCTCTGCAAAAAGTTCCCAGCCTACGCTCACTATGCGTTTGGGTGTAATGGGCCTGTCCGGCATCCTCCTCCACCATCTGATCCAACTCCTCACCAGGTGGTGATCAGTTGACAGCTTGGCTCTCTCTTCACCCCAGTGTCCAAGATATGATAGATAATAAGTTACATTTATATAGCGCCTTTCTCAAACTCAAGGTCGCTTTATGTAGGTCAGAGAAAAAACACAAAGTTGCTAAAGGGTGGTGACTTTATGCACTGGTGGAGAAATGTTCTTGAAACGATGAGATTTGATTTGAGATGAGATTTGAAGAAAGGAAGAGAAGAGCAGTCACGGAGGGGTTGAGGAAGGGAATTTCAGAGCTTGGGGGCCATGGCACTGAAGGACCTGCCACCCAGGGTAGAGAGTCTAGTGCGAGGAACAACAAGGAGATTATAGTGAGAGGATCTGAGAGAGCGGGATGGAGTATAAGGGGTCAGGAGATCAGAGATGTAAGAAGGAGCAAAGTTCTGGAGAGCTTTGAAGACGAGTATGACTTTTTATATTTAATTCTGGACAGAACAGGTAGCCAGTGAAGCTGAGAAAGAATGAGGGTGATATGAGTAGATGGTTTGGTCTGGGTGAGGAGTCTTGCTGCAGAGTTCTGAATGTATTGTAATCTTTGAAGGGATTTAGTAGGGAGGCCAATGAGAAGGGAGTTACAATAATCTAGGTGGGACATAATGAAGGAGTGGACCAACGTTTGAATATCACTAGTGGAAAGAAAGGGGCAAAGGCAGGCAATGTTCCGGAGGTGGAAGAAAGCAGTCTTGGTGAGGGATTTAATGTGGGGATCAAAGTTGAGTGAGGGGTCAAGCAATATTCCAAGGTTTCTAACAACAGGTGAAGATTTAACAAGTGCATCATCTATGTTAAGACTGAAACTGGAGGATTTGGACAATGAAGATTTTGGAGCCGATAAGCTTGATTTCTGTTTTATCTAAGTTTTAGAAAATTATTCTGCATCCACAACTTTAGGTCTGATAGACAGTCACTGACAACTGGAAGGAGGGTCAGTGGGGGAGGATGTAGTGAAATATAATTGGATGTCATCAACATAGCAATGGAAGTTAAGACCATGGTTACGAATAATTTGGCCAAGGGGCAGAATGTATATAAGGAAAAGGAGGGGCCCAAGAACAGAACCCTGGGGGACACCACGAGTAATAGGGGACATGGAGGACTTGTGTAAACCCTGTGTGACAAACTGTTGTCTGTTGCTGAGGTAGGACTGAAACCATTGGAGGGCTATGTCTGTGATACCAATATCTGACAAACGGGAGATGAGTGTGTCATGACTGAAGGTATCAAATGCAGCAGATAAGTCAAGGAGAATGAGAATGTTAAATGAGCCACCATCAGCAGACAGGAGGAGGTCATTTACCACTCGCAGGAGAGCAGTAATCTCTGTACGGTGATGTGTGTGTGGAAACCAGATTGAAAGGGCTCATACAGAGTTTTCAGTGAGAAAGGAATGAAGTTGTGAAGCAACCACTCTTTCCAGTATTTTTGCTAAAAAGGGGAGGTTGGAGATTGGTCGATAATTAGACAGCGAGGTTGGATCTAAATCAGGCTTTTTAAAATGGGAGTAACTGCAGCCATTTTGAGGGCAGTGGGAACAATACCAGAGTTGAGGCATGAATTAACTAACAATGCAATTGGTTCACAGATGATTGTGAAGCATGCCTTGAGTACAGGAGTTGGGGCAGGGTCAAGCTTCCATGAGGAGGAGTTAGACTTAGCAATGATATTAGAGACAGAAAGGGAGTCAGCAGTTGTGAAGTGGGTGAGTTTAGGGCCTAGAGGAGGAGAATAAGGTGAGAAAACTAGAGCAGTAGGTTGAAAGCACTGGTAAATTTGGTTAATTTGGTCTTCAAAGAAATTTAAGAAAGCCTGATGCTATTCAGCTGTCTTGGGGCAGGCTGCTACAGGAGGTTTGAGAAGTTTATCAACAGTCCTAAACAGTGTTTTCGACCTAGACTTGGAACCATTTATAATTTAATGAGTAGTAGTTAGAATGGGCAGCATTTAAGGCATCTCTATACTTATGAATGCGCTCAGTGTAGCGCAACGAGTGGACCGTAAGACCGGTTTTCTTACGCACGCGCTCGAGACATCGGCCAGTGGCCTTCATTACTCTGAGCTCAAGGGTGAACCAGGGACAGGTGCGGTTGGCAGGGACAAGCCTATTCTTTACAGGGGCTAAGTCATCCAACAAGCTAGAAAGAGTGTCATTACAAATGGCAACCAGATTGTCAGGGGAGGAGAGCTCATCATGTAGATCAAACAAGGATGATGCTTGTATAGAAGCAGCAAAGAGACTGTGGTTAATAGACCTAATATTCCGGTAGGTGACAGACATTTTCTTAAAGGCGGGAGGAGGAACGGTATGGAAGTTGCATACGATGAGCTTATGATCAGAGATGCCAGAGACCGAGATGTCATTTAGACCAGTGGAACAAAGCAGGTCAAGAGTGTGACTTTGATTGTGGGTGGGGAAGTCAACATGCTGCATCAGGCTAAAGCAGATATGTAGAGCCTTTGTTTTTAAATACATTTCTGAGTGGATAGTATCTTCATCCTTGACTCTTGTATGCTGCGTAAATGGGAATTTAAAAAAATATATTTTTGAGAGTTAAAATCGACCGTAAAGTTGTCATTCGAGCTGCCCCACTGAGCCAGCCAGCCCTGAGTGCGTGACGTCACAGCGGTAACCGGTTTTAAGGCCGAGGCCTTTGACCGCTATAGACCAAAGTCATATAAATAAAAATTTATGGTCAAAGTAAGAAATACCGTTACCGACTTGCTCAAGTAAGACTGATTTGACTTGATTGATTGTGGGTTGACTCTCATTAAAACAGGATGGGTGTTATAACTTATGCAACATACATGTACATGCATGCATTTTCACTGATAAAATGTGAAAGGCTAGTTAAATAATCAGATGAACTGAGCCAATCACATTCTGAAGCAAATTAAATAATCTTCTACCGGTAACTTACACAATACAAGTTACATGTCTTAATCTAAATTCAGGTAAACAGCGTGTTGTTTTGTATCCAAATGAGTTGGAGCTTACCCGTCTGTTCTCGCTTCTTGAAGGCTGATCTTGTGGCTGATTGTTTTGAAACAATCTGACTTTCAGTTCTCCATTCATTCGCTTCTTCTACGTAAGGGCGAGATATTGCTGCTGAGGTAAGCGTATCCAGTGGAGAAATCAGACAGCTGCTCCACTCGTTCTCCATTTTTCTCCATGCTGAGCACTCTGCCATTACTGCTCGGCTCAGGCAATTACTAAAACCCGGGATAGGACGGGACGTCACCGGTTTTAGCAACAACCACGGGGAGGTCACTGCCTGAGCGATATGTCCCATTCCGTTCCGGGTTTTACCAACAACCCTCGGCTCACACTGGGAGAACCGGTGCAACTGAACTTGCTTTCCTTTTTAATAAATAAAAATAAAATGAATAAATACTTTCCTTTTCTTGTAGTTTTGGTACTGCACCCTCTTTCAATACAGGCTTATAGCCAACGCTCCTCAACAGATCAGAGGTTTAATACGAGTCCTCAGTAAAATGTGCAGAGCAGAGGAGAGATCACTTCGTAGGCGCCCAATGTGCCCGTGAACTTATTGCAAAACGCGTCCAAATCTTTGCAGTTTGAACATTCTTGGGCTATGAATGCAACATAAATCCACCTTCTGTCGTGTTGCTGCACCAGCCAGCAACACATCTACGTGGCATGGCGATAAATTGGCTCAAAATGGAGGATCAGAGTTGCAGTCAGCTCTGTGTTTTAGTATAGCGGAAATGGTGACAAGACCGATAGACTTCCTGCTGTGACGTTATGGACGTCAAGATCATTCACTCAGACCGCTACCTATAGAAGTCATTTTTAATCATAATCACTATATTAGATTTATTGTTAATGCTTAAAACTATTCCTGTGCCATTCTTGAGGTCTCAAGGCATTTATAAACAAAAGTGAGGCCATGGTTCTGCGTATCTGCTTTAAAACAATCCAAAACAGTAATGAACTCAAAGGTGTAAGAACATTTGGTATCAACATGGATGTTAGTCACCAAGCATAATTACAGCAGGACAAAGAGGCGAGATAACCGTAAGGAGTTCATTCAATTGGGACAAAAAAATTGGCAGATGGTTTAGGGGGCCGATAAACTGACAGCAGCATAAGGGGAGCGGTTGAAACAATCTTTAAAGCAATGTATTCAAACGATGTCACACTGAATAGTGTTAGTTCTTTAACAGTCACCTCTCTCCCTACTGATCTGGGTTTAGATAAGTAGGAATAACCAGGGGTGTCAGCAAGTTTAAGTGCATGCATTCACCAGGTTATTGCCAGGTTTCAGACAGACAAAATGTGCATTTTCTTCTGGAGGATGAGGTAATTGATTAATAAGGTCTTATTAGCAATGGATTGTGTATTCAAGTGGGTGATTGTTAAAGTAACGATGAATTGGAGAGGAAGGAGCAGTCAGTATAGGAATATGATGAAGATGATGGTCATGATTTCTTCCTATGCTGGCTTTTTTCAGGGGTCGACGAGCATAAGTACATAGTTGGAATTTGAGCATTACGTCTGTACATAAGCGACAGTCCTCTTTTGGAGCGGTTTATGTAACGTGGGCGACGAGTAATTCCAAGTGAGCGGCATAGGTTATAAGACGCCGAGTCCAGAGGGGCTGGATGACGGAGTATTTTGAGATCAGCCGGAGTGTATAAAGGCTGCATTGCCAGATGGTAAAAAAAAAGTATACATGCACAGCACAACACTGGAGCATGAAAAGGTGAACTGAGAAGGCTTTAATCCAAACACCAGACGGTAGAACTGTCACATACATAACACCACCATGCTAACACTGCATGTTAGCCAACCAAACTCCCAACACAACCCAGCAAGAACTATGATCAACGCAAGTTTAATACGCTTACCACAGAAACGCACTGGTGACAACAATGAGGCAAGAGGGTAAAGAGACACTCACCACAGATGTAGTCACTGTGAAGAAGGAAGAGGGCTCATACAGGTGAGAAGCAGGTGTGCTAGGAGACAGACAATAGTAAACTGGCAGAGTGAGTGTACAGTCCAGTAAACATCAGCAATAACAGCAATTTAGTCCAAAGTATCAGCAAAAGTTCAGCAAAACACCAAACGGTAAAGGTGAAAGTAATCCGATAGTGTCCTAGGAGTTCCCCAAAACAAAAAACAGTTGCGAAAAACACCGGAGAGTTCACTCAACTGGAAATGCGGGGATAGCGGGCAGATAAATTTATCCTAGATCATTTATTAATAAATATGGTCCTAGGTCTGATGACAGAATCGATCATCAACCTATGGCCTTGGGTGGCCTGGTGCACTTATGAACGCCCCTATGCTAGGGTTATACTTTTTGTATAATTTTCTGCATTATTGTCCTTTGCCATTCATAAGCCTGATGGTGTTTGTTATGGACAAACTGTAACTAGCACAGAAGTCCAATTTAAAATAATAATAAAATGTTCAGGTCGGGCAGGCCATTCCTCCCAATCTCTCCACTCCAGGTTTCATGGTCACTGCCCACGTGAGTGTTGAAGTCCCCCAGTAGAACAATAGAATCGCCAGAGGGAGTGCTTTTCAGCACCCTACCTAAGGACTCCAAGAAGGCTGGATACTCTGCACTGTTATTCAGCGTGTAAGCGCAAACGGTCAGACCCCGTTCCCCAGTTTGAAGATTCAGGGAAACAGCCCTCTTGTTCACTGGGGGAAAACTGTGTAAGCACTGAATCTGGGGGCCATAAGTATACAGACCTCAGCCCACCGCCTCTCACCCAGGGCAACTCGTGTGGTTTTGAGAGCAGGAAGTCTCCAGGAGATTGGTTCCACAACTTGCGCTGTGTGAAATTATAAATTTATTTTGAATAATAATCTTAATTTAGTTTTAGCATTCATTTCTTACTGTATTTTAATCTGTTAGTTTTGTCTTAATTTTCTTTTTTTTAATTGACTGATTTTCTCCCTTTTCTGTTCTTGTTCTTACTTATGATCCTGCTTTTAACTTATGCTTTTTATTGCTTTTATTCATGTATACTTTTTGTTTATGCTTTGACTGGAAAGCACTTTAAGTCAACTTTTGTTTAATGTGCTATACAAATAAAGGTGACTTTACTATATAGCTAGGTAGTTAGCATGATTAAATCAGTCTTTTTTCTATGAAACCTCTCCATGTTTCAAACGTTTTAATAGAAATGGCTAATGGTTTGTATTTGTGTGTGTGTGTCCAGAAAAGTTCAGATAAGTAGGTACACGATAGCAAATTCTGTGGTGGTGTTAGCTGGCTGGCTACGGTCATTCTCTTTTGGCCTAGGCTGTCAGTCACTTCTTTTCCAAATATATCCACGTGGTCTTACGGTATTATAGAATAACACATTTTTTTTTTAATTCTTGTTGCATTTCATGTTCAGTTTCTAATATTTTTTGTGCTTTCACTTTTCCAGAAGTAAACAGTCTGCTGCAAGTCTTTTCCTGCTCCACATGTCCTCTTTCCTATGCATCTGAAATTTATCTCCACAAACACATCCAGAGATGCCACTATGAAGAGTATGCAAGACTGTGGGATACAGGAGAAATTAAATATGAGCTTGAGATTCCCTCAAAAGGCTCCAGTAATCAGCCAACATCATTGGATATTCTCAATTCTGACAGTTCTCACAGTGATGTACAGAAGGAAATGCACCACTGCTCAGACTGTGGAAAGAACTTTGGTCATCAGAATGCCCTCAAAATACACCAGTGCAGTCACACAGGAGTAAAGCCGTATCACTGCTTACAGTGTGGAAAGAGTTTTACTCATCAGTGTCATCTTCAACGACACCAGCGCATTCACACAGGAGAGAAGCCACATCATTGTTCTCAGTGTGGAAAGAGTTTTACACAGCAGAGTAATCTCCAACGACACCAGCGAGCTCATACAAGAGAGAAGCTGTATCACTGCTCACAGTGCGAGAAGAGTTTTACAAACCAAAGGAATCTCCAAAAACATCAGCGCGTTCACCCAGGAGAAAAGCCGTTTCATTGCTCACAATGTCGAAAGAGTTTTACTCAACAGAGCACTCTCCAGAACCACCAGCTCATTCACACAGGAGAGAGGCCGTATCACTGCACACAGTGTGGAAAGAGTTTTGTTATACAGAGACATCTTCAAATACACCAGCGCATTCACATAGGAAAGAAACCGTATCACTGCTCACAGTGTGGAAACCGTTTTACTCGACAGAGTCATCTTCAAATACACCAGCGGATTCACACAGGAGAGAAGCCGTATCACTGCTCACAGTGTGGAAACCGTTTTACTCGACAGAGTACTCTCCAAATACACCAGCGCATTCACACAGGAGAGAAGCCATATCAGTGCTCACATTGTGGAAAGAGTTTTACTCGACAGACTGATCTACAACGACATCAGCGCATTCACACAGGAGAGAAGCCGTATCACTGCTCAGAGTGTGGAAAGAGTTTTACTCAGCAGCGTCATCTCCAAGTACACCAGCGTATTCATACAGGAGAGAAGCCGTATCACTGCTCACAGTGTGGAAAGAATTTTACTTATTCAGTTACATTTAAGACCCACAAGTGCACAAACTCGGAGACATTGCATGATCTGATGAATCAGTGAAGGCAAAATGTCATTTTTAAAGTAAGACTATTCATGATTTTATTTCACCCTAAAGTAGTAGTAACATTATCACACAAGTCATACATAAAGTAGAACACTATCAGTGTAGTACTGCAGCATTAGACTAAAACCAAGCCAGTGCAAAGTTCATCAGTAAACTCGCGCTACATGTGAATAGAATGAAAACAATGCCAACATCACAGTTCATCAAGTCTTTTTGCCTGTGATCTAGTGATGTATTATTATATGATTTGATCATTAAAATCAACTCCGTTTAGTGTGACTTATTTCACTCATAATGCAGTCATAGCTGCAGTTTGCTTACTCAGTGTACATGTATATGTTCCTTGGGTCATGATTTTGTTTGTTTTTTTCCTTTGTCTTAGTCTTGAGTATTAGCCATCTGGTGTCCTTTTCACATATACATCTGCATTAAATCGGTAGGCTGGCTGGGTCCAATTTTTGTTCAAACTAAGACCGCTGCCAAGGTTGTCTGTGTGCTCACAATAAACTATCTCTTTTATTAAACCACTGCTCTTGGTCTTCTGATTCTTCAGTCATCTTTATTTCTGATGAAGCTGCAGTGCATGATCATCCAGAAAGATTTGTGTAACTATATCTCTGGGGGGGGGGGGGTAGCCTAGCCTAACAATGAGCAATACCCCCACTCCCCCTTCCTCTCTTCCCCATATCTTATTCTTTTATATTTGTATATGTAAATACTTAATTTATTTTAATTTATCTAGAAGTTTTTCTCTATTTCTTTTCTCTGTTTATCTGTAATGATGATGCTGGAATCTTAATTTCCCTGAGGGAGCCCTCCCAAAGGGATCAATAAAGTTTTATCTAATATAATATAATTGCATTGCAGTACATAGAATTCAGCATGTTCTCTGTTATGGGTTGAGCTAGTGTCTCATGCTGCATTTGGGGATTCTTGTTTGTGGTAATTTGCAAGTTGTAATAACATTATTTCCTACCTTGGGAAATTTGACACGTGAAGTGGACCCAAAAAAATAAAAATCTATGCAAGTCTTTTGTTTGCTCTGGCAGAGTACATAAAGCTCCTAAAAAGGTTTTTAAACCACATTTTTATAGTTGGAGACCCTTAGTTAACATGTTTTTTTGAACATGTCAGACTGAAACTGCAGCACAGCAACAAAGTGGATAATGGTGTGTAGTTTAGCAACAAGCTAATGTTCGAGCTGTCTCTATCATTGATTAGTTTCTCAGAACAGCGATTGACCATACTAATGTTATTGATTTAAACAATAATGTCTGGATTACCAAGCATGCAGCTCATTCCATCCAAATGTTAGTAATACATACACAAAGTTCTCACAACACTGTGTTAATACGATTATATGACAGATTCTGTATTATGTACCTTATTGTTAAGGTTATGGATACTTTAGAACCAGAGCCCTCTTCAAGTCATGATGCAGCCAGAGAGAATTCTGTTCCTGATGTATCTATTTGCAGGGAGCAAGGGATGACCAATTTATTGATGGAAAATTCATTATTGTGTTAAAAAATGGTCCCCTTTGTTGCACAACAAAGCCCATAAGTCACTTTAAAACTGTATGTAGAGTATGTACAGTGGTTATTTAGGTCATTTGGGGCTGTTGAACATTGAGATACTAAATATTTGAGGAGTTATTCTCTGCCATTTGACCTCTTTGTATGGGTCGATGTTTTGCTATTGTTCACATTTATATTTGTTGTTATTATTCAAGTCTTTAATAAGTTTATGAATGTTGCATTTTTGGGGCGGCACGGTGGTGTAGTGGTTAGCGCTGTCGCCTCACAGCAAGAAGGTCCTGGGTTCGAGCCCCGGGGCCGGCGAGGGTCTTTCTGTGTGGAGTTTGCATGTTCTCCCCGTGTCTGCGTGGGTTTCCTCCGGGTGCTCCGGTTTCCCCCACAGTCCAAAGACATGCAGGTTAGGTTAACTGGTGACTCTAAATTGACCGTAGGTGTGAATGTGAGTGTGAATGGTTGTCTGTGTCTATGTGTCAGCCCTGTGATGACCTGGCGACTTGTCCAGGGTGTACCCCGCCTTTCGCCCGTAGTCAGCTGGGATAGGCTCCAGCTTGCCTGCAACCCTGTAGAAGGATAAAGCGGCTAGAGATAATGAGATGAGATGTTGCATTTTTCTCACTGGATTGCTGAGTACTGTATTTACTGTGTTTTCTATTAAATTGGCACAGCCAAAAAAGGGAAAAAAAAAACTCAGTGGGTTTCTTGCAGCACACCATGTCATCTATCAAATAGTGATTCATCAACTGAGAAATTTAACTGCATATAATGAGACAGTACATGAAGGAGACATAAGGATGAATTTGGAAGTCTGCAAGAGCAAGGTCAGCCGACACTAAGTTTATACTTGTCTACTAGTTTATCTACTAGCTCTACAACCTGGGTAGCTCGCTAAGAAGAAGAACAACAACTTTATTCATCACATGCTTGTGAAATTCCTCTCTGCATTTAACCCATCTGAAGCAGTGAACACACACACCCAGAGCAGTGGGCAGCATGCTAACAGTGCCCAGGGAGCAGTTGGGAGTTAACCCTAACCCTCGCTCAAGGGCATCTCAGCCCAAGGCCGTCCCATATTAACCTAACCGCATGTCTTTGAACTGTGGGAGAAACCGGAGCACCTGGAGGAAACCCACGCAGACATGGGGAGAACATGCAAACTCCACACAGAAAGGCCGCTGGGCTCAAACCCAGAACCTTCTTCCTGTGAGGCAACTTTTGCCGCTTTTCCACTACAAACGCGGCTGAGTGGGGCTGTTGGAGTTGCATTTCGACTACAACCGCGCTGAACCGTGCTGGCTGGAAGTGGGTGGACACATTGGGTGGAGTTAGCGAAAGTGGGTGGACATCACGTGATGTCGTTAAGCGGCACAAACAGTGACATCAGTGAGCTTTTAAGCGGTAGTCTCACGACCCGAATAGTAAACAATAAACATGGAGTCGTTAGTGTTGCTGGTCTTGGTGCTGTGGCTTGTTGTCACCGACAACGCCAACAGATACTGGCAAGAGCGTATAGATGAGGCGAGGCGCATAAGGCTTCAGAAATTCTCGTAATTCGTAATTATTCTTCTTCCGGGTTTACGGTGTTTACAGATCCCAGCGTGCTCGCGGGGTGTGTGTGGGCATGTGAGGACACTCCTCCTCACCAATCAGTGCACAGGGGAGTGTCTGCTCACGCCCCCAGCCTTACTCGGCTCGCTTTGGCTCGCTTCAGCCCCACTTCAAAACCGTGCGAGTTTTAGGGGCTAAGCAGGGCTGAAGCGAGCCGAGTCGTGCTGTTCTTTGGTAGTCGAAACGCGAGCCGTGTCGGGCTGAAGTGAGCTGAAGCGAGCTGAAGTGAGCTGAAAAAGGGTAGTGGAAAAGGGCCATATGTTAACCACTTACCCCACCGTGCCGCCCAATACAATAACTAAATACTGACACCTAGTGGTGTAAAGTAATATCAGGTGTAGGTTGAATTGGGATTAATTAAATTATAAATTATGTAATAATTGATAATTAAATTAATCAATTTATAAATAAAGATCAGTCTCATAAAATCTTAAGTTATTAATCTTAATACTCACCGTGAATGGTTACATTCAAGATTAATGGTAGCTCTGTATTAGATGGGAAACCCAGTTGTATACAAAAGCTAAATTCTGAAGGAAAAAGGAGTTCTAAATAGTTGACCTTGTGAATAAACAACAGGAACAAGTAAAATGCAATTCAATTTTATTAGCTTTTATTTGTCTACTACTCACTAATAATAATAAACTCAAAATACATTCAATGTCAGCAAAGGTAATAAGACAAAACAATGGAACAATTACACCTGGACTATAAATTTGAGGGAAAGAGAGAGAGAAAGAGATAGAAGAAAAAAGAAAAGAATCCCTTGTGTGCGTGTGTGTGTGTGTGTGACCTAGCTTGTCGTTAGCTAAAACAAAGGAATGTTAGCTAAATAGAACAAAGGATTAGCTCTGTGGCTAATGTGTGCTTTGTGTAGGTATCTGTGGGCAGATGCTAATGACTAGCCACTCTGGCAATGCTTAAACAAAATGGCGGTCAGTGCCTAGGTGTCGTATCACAGGTAACTCAATGAGGGAGGTAACAAAATGGCGTCGGAAAAATGGCGCCTGCAGGCCTAGTCGAGAACACAAGCCTACGAGCTAGCGTATCACCCTGAGGTAGCTAGCAATAAGTTGCTAAGGAGAATCTGACCACGCTACAGCTGGATCCAAACACTGCACTTAACAACAATTTCCAACAGACTATCTAGGCAAAGAACTCAACGCGAGAGAGAGAGAGAGAGAGAGAGAGAGAGTGTGTGTATATGTGTTGGATGGAGAGAACTAGGCCTTGTAGCGGTCTAGCCTCGGAGCTTAAAATAACAAACTTGTCGCTGCGCTGCTAATCAGATAGGGAAGCTAGCAATGGAGTTAAGGAAAGATATCATGCAAGATACCCTGTCTAACAAGTTCAAAGAAAAAAAACAGAACCAAAACAAACAAAAACAAACAAACAAACAATAAAAACAAACAAACACCTTCCGTGTCTGAGCGGGTATGCTAAATAGCTCAAAGCTTAAACATGACCCTAACAACCATCTGAATAAGCTACAAATTAAAATTTTGCCCAAGTGCCTACTCAATGCGATGGAAGTTCTTTCTCCGATGTCCGCGCTGAGGGTCGCAGTCCGAGGAGAGGAGGTTAGCGGCGCGTTGCGTCCAACCGCGGCTAACGAAGCAGGGAGATGAAGGCCTAGCTGGCCCACGGTGCTTCAGGAGAAACCTCCGGTGATGCGTCGACGAGGAAAAGGCTGAGAGGAGCGAAGCTGTCCGCAAATGCCTCTTAGCGTGGAAAACTACTTAACTGTAGTTAAACTTTGCAAAGGTTTAGAATCAAAACCACTATATCGCTGAAACTTAGCGGGTCGTTCAAAAGTTCGGCCGAAACTAATTTGAACAGGCTGTTCTCAGACAATAGCGGTTAGTCTCAACACTGTAGGCGAGCGTGCCTACAGTCCGTCCGACCACTCCAGTAGTCAGAACATGAGAGAGCGAATCGAGGCGCTCTCGATACAGTTAAAGCAGTTCCACTTCACGTCACATCCGGGTGGAGCGCGCAAGGAAATTGTGGGATCGTTATAGGGGGCGCTGGCGAGTTACCAACACAGGGTATAAACAAGGTCTGTCTTCTGTGATCGGTTCAGTAAGGTGTTTAGATCCCATGTACTACCTTTCTACTCTTACTTGAATTGATCTTCCATACAAAAAGTCTTTTGCCCATCAATACATTGGTCCTTTAATCCCCAATTGACTTAGTTTAATTAATAATCCTTCCCTCCACATCATATCATAAGCCTTTTGTACAACCCCGATTCCAAAAAAGTTGGGACAAAGTACAAATTGTAAATAAAAATGGAATGCAATGATGTGGAAGTTTCAAAATTCCATATTTTATTCAGAATAGAACATAGATGACATATCAAATGTTTAAACTGAGAAAATGCATCATTTAAAAAGAAAAATTAGGTGATTTTAAATTTCATGACAACAACACATCTCAAAAAAGTTGGGACAAGGCCATGTTTCCCACTGTGAGACATCCCCTTTTCTCTTTACAACAGTCTGTAAACGTCTGGGGACTGAGGAGACAAGTTGCTCAAGTTTAGGGATAGGAATGTTAACCCATTCTTGTCTAATGTAGGATTCTAGTTGCTCAACTGTCTTAGGTCTTTTTTGTCGTATCTTCCGTTTTATGATGCGCCAAATGTTTTCTATGGGTGAAAGATCTGGACTGCAGGCTGGCCAGTTCAGTACCCGGACCCTTCTTCTACGCAGCCATGATGCTGTAATTGATGCAGTATGTGGTTTGGCATTGTCATGTTGGAAAATGCAAGGTCTTCCCTGAAAGAGACGTCGTCTGGATGGGAGCATATGTTGCTCTAGAACCTGGATATACCTTTCAGCATTGATGGTGTCTTTCCAGATGTGTAAGCTGCCCATGCCACACGCACTAATGCAACCCCATACCATCAGAGATGCAGGCTTCTGAACTGAGCGCCAATAACAACTTGGGTCGTCCTTCTCCTCTTTAGTCTGAATAACACGGCGTCCCTGATTTCCATAAAGAACTTCAAATTTTGATTCGTCTGACCACAGAACAGTTTTCCACTTTGCCACAGTCCATTTTAAATGAGCCTTGGCCCAGAGAAGATGTCTGCGCTTCTGGATCATGTTTAGGTACGGGTTCTTCTTTGAACTATAGAGTTTTAGCTGGCAACGGCGGATGGCACGGTGAATTGAGTTCACAGATAATGTTCTCTGGAAATATTCCTAAGCCCATTTTGTGATTTCCAATACAGAAGCATGCCTGTATGTGATGCAGTGCCGTCTAAGGGCCCGAAGATCACGGCCACCCAGTATGGTTTTCCGGCCTTGACCCTTACGCACAGAGATTCTTCCAGATTCTCTGAATCTTTTGATGATATTATGCACTGTAGATGATGATATGTTCAAACTCTTTGCAATTTTACACTGTCGAACTCCTTTCTGATATTGCTCCACTATTTGTCGGTGCAGAATTAGGGGGATTGGTGATCCTCTTCCCATCTTTACTTCTGAGAGCCGCTGCCACTCCAAGATGCTCTTTTTATACCCAGTCATGTTAATGACCTATTGCCAATTGACCTAATGAGTTGCAATTTGGTCCTCCAGCTGTTCCTTTTTTGTACCTTTAACTTTTCCAGCCTCTTATTGCCCCTGTCCCAATTTTTTTGAGATGTGTTGCTGTCATGAAATTTCAAATGAGCCAATATTTGGCATGAAATTTCAAAATGTCTCACTTTCGACATTTGATATGTTGTCTATGTTCTATTGTGAATACAATATCAGTTTTTGAGATTTGTAAATTATTGCATTCCGTTTTTATTTACAATTTGTACTTTGTCCCAACTTTTTTTGGAATCGGGGTTGGATGTCGAAACAGATGGCCACCACACTTTCCCTATTTATCTGTGCTTTCCTTACTTCATATTCTAAACATATAACTGGGTCCATAGTGTTTCTGCCTTTTCTGAATCCTCTTTGATACTTTACTATATATCCTTTATTTTCTACATAATATGCTAATCTTTCATTTACCATTCTCTCCATAATTTTGCATATTAAGTTAATGCAGTAGGCCTATAGTTCCTTGGGTTTGTGCAGTCTTTTCCTGGCTTACATATTGGGACTATAACAGCTTCTTTCTGGATTTGTAGTAATTTCCCTTTCCCCCAAACTTCATTATACAATTGCAGTACAATGTCCTTTGATGTTTCACTAAGATGATTAATCATGATATAACATTCCATCTTTCCCTGGTGATGATTTCTTAGTTTTTCTGAGTGCATGATTCAATGCTGCCTTTGTGAAAGGTACACTTGTTAAATCACTGCTGTCTTCATCTTGCTTAATAGTTCCTCATTCTCAGCCACTATAGCATCCCTTCCTCTTTGCCCCTCTTCACTAATATTATTGGAGCTATGAACTTTTACAAAAGTCTAGACTAACATCTGCTTTCTCCTCATCTGTCACAGCTGAAATTGTTTTGTCAATTAAGACTGGATATCCATACTTTAAAAAAAAAAATCCCATTCATTCTTTATCATTTCCTATATTGTAGCAATTCCCTACTGAATTACAAAATGTCCTCCAAAAAACCTTCTTTGCACTTTTGTTTTCCTTACGTTAGCTTGCAACCCTTTGTATTCAATAAGATACTGGAAGTTAATATTTCTTTTTAACATTCTAAAAGCTTTATTTCGAGATTTTATTGCACTTCCACGTTCCTTTGTCCACCACGGGACAATTTTCTTTTTATTCTTAGCTCCCTTCCTTTGAATTGTTTGCTTTAGGGCCACTAGAATGGCATCACAGACAGACAGGTTTATTTCATCAACATCCTGATTCACATCCGCTTTTTGCATTTCTTTATCACTAATCTGTTTGAATTTTTCCCAGTCGGCACTGTTGAAAATCCATCTATCTAATCCTCCAGTACTAAATTCTTCTAGACTCAGACCTACCTCAATTATTATAGGATAATGGTCACTTCCTACTGTTGTCAACTTTATAATTTCCCAAGTACAAATACTTACCATAGATTCTGATACTAAGGTAAGATCTATGGCAGATTCCTCACCACTTCTTACATCCACTCTCTCTGCTTCATACACAAACTCCACACTCAACAAATCAATTGCAACTTAGTGGTCACTTTATTAGGAACACTCACGTCTCTACATATGCACATCCATGTACACTTAGCTTGTTAGCTATCAGCAGGCTAGAAGTTATGTTAGCCATTACAAATCAACTTCAATTTAGTGGCCACTTTATTAGGAACACTCCTGTCCGTCCGTACATACACACATTAATATGCGCTCTCGCTCTCTCACCTTCACACTGACACACGCAAACACAGATTCTCTCTCCCACACACACACACACCTACACAAACATACAGACACACGTGCTCGCTCTCTCTCTGCTTCATACACATACATAACCCTAACCCTAACCCAGAGCGCCACCTAGAGTCCAATATGCCCTCGGCCTAGCCGACTAAGCTAAGCTATCCCAATTCCACAAACTGTGTTCTTGGATTCCAACTTGCCATTACCGATGAATGGTCGCAGTCTGTCGTGACCGGTCGCGACGAAAAAATTCCAACTCCACAGTCCCCGCAATGGGGCCGGTTCCACAAATCAAGTCTATTTGCCTAACCCTAACCCTAACACAGACAAACCCCATACTCACATTCTCTCTCTCTCTCTCTCTAAACACAGACTCCATACTCACTCACTCACTCACACGCATTCTCTCTCTCTCTCTAAACACAGACTCCATACTCACTCACACGCATTCTCTCTCTCTCTCTCTCTCTCTCTCTCTCTAAACACAGACTCCATACTCACTCACACACATTCTCTCTCTCTCTCTCTCTCTAAACACAGACTCCATACTCACTCACTCACTCACTCACTCACATTCTCTCTCTCTCTCTAAACACAGACTCCATACTCACTCACACACATTCTCTCTCTCTCTCTCTCTCTCTCTCTCTCTCTAAACACAGACTCCATACTCACTCACACGCATTCTCTCTCTCTCTCTCTCTCTAAACACAGACTCCATACTCACTCACTCACTCACTCACTCACATTCTCTCTCTCTCTCTAAACACAGACTCCATACTCACTCACACACATTCTCTCTCTCTCTCTCTCTCTCTCTAAACACAGACTCCATACTCACTCACACACATTCTCTCTCTCTCTCTCTCTCTCTCTCTCTCTCTAAACACAGACTCCATACTCACTCACACACATTCTCTCTCTCTCTCTCTCTCTCTCTCTCTCTCTCTCTAAACACAGACTCCATACTCACTCACTCACTCACTCACTCACTCACATTCTCTCTCTCTCTCTAAACACAGACTCCATACTCACTCACACACATTCTCTCTCTCTCTCTCTCTCTCTAAACACAGACTCCATACTCACTCACACGCATTCTCTCTCTCTCTCTCTCTCTAAACACAGACTCCATACTCACTCACTCACTCACTCACTCACATTCTCTCTCTCTCTCTAAACACAGACTCCATACTCACTCACTCACTCACTCACTCACTCACTCACATTCTCTCTCTCTCTCTAAACACAGACTCCATACTCACTCACACACATTCTCTCTCTCTCTCTAAACACAGACTCCATACTCACTCACTCACACACATTCTCTCTCTCTCTCTCTCTCTCTCTCTAAACACAGACTCCATACTCACACACATTCTCTCTCTCTCTCTCTCTAAACACAAACCCCATACTCACTTACACACATTCTCTCTCTCTCTCTCTCTCTCTAAACACAGACTCCATACTCACACACATTCTCTCTCTCTCTCTCTAAACACAAACCCCATACTCACTTACACACATTCTCTCTCTCTCTCTCTCTCTCTCTCTCTAAACACAGACTCCATACTCACACACATTCTCTCTCACTCACTCATTCACTGAGACTCTTTCTCTCTTTCACACACACACACACAGCATGTTACCCGATACCATCTTAACATTGGAATGTTAGCATGCAAGCTATCTTTATAAGCATGTTAGCTTTAACATGTTGCAAGCTATCTATTTGCATTTTCCCATGTGAGCATTCGAATTTTTGCATGCCAGCTTTTAGCACGCTAGCATTCGCATGTTAGCATAAGCATGCTAGCTGTCAGGATTTAGTGGCTTTTGCTTAATACGATGCATTTCTCTTCAGAGAATGCACTTTCTAGTTATTATTATTAGTAGCAGTCTCTCATCTCATCTCATTATCTCTAGCCGCTTTATCCTTCTACAGGGTCGCAGGCAAGCTGGAGCCTATCCCAGCTGACTACGGGTGAAAGGCGGGGTTCACCCTGGACAAGTCGCCAGGTCATCACAGGGCTGACACATAGACACAGACAACCATTCACACTCTCATTCACACCTATGGTCAATTTAGAGTCACCAGTTAACCTAACCTGCATGTCTTTGGACTGTGGGGGAAACCGGAGCACCCGGAGGAAACCCACGCAGACACGGGGAGAACATGCAAACTCCGCACAGAAAGGCCCTCGCCGGCCACGGGGCTCGAACCCAGGACCTTCTTGCTGTGAGCCGACAGCGCTAACCACTACACCACCGTGCCGCCTATTAGTAGCAGTATTATTATTAATGTGCTTGCTGCACAAAGCAGTGCTTTGCTTTGTGCAGCAAACACACTATTGTTCTTCTTAAGTTTACGTTTTCTTTATTATTCCTGTCCACCTGTTTTTTGGAGCCGCTACTCCTCCTACAGCTTTTGAGATACCGACACCGTTCCAACTCAGAAATGTCCGTCCTGAAGTGGTGTAGTGTGCTTGTATACAGTTTTTGGATCGACGCTCCCGTTCTCTCGTTCTTGTTTTTTTTTCCCATAGAGAATGAATAGGGCTCACGAATCAAATTGTCCCGCTCGGACACGCTCCATCGGAGACACACCAAACTTCAGGTGATACTTCAGGCCAACTCCCCCGACACATCCATGCAATTGGTTCTGACCTGCACTCGTCTTTTCCTTTCTTTTTGCTCATCTTTTTTTCCTCCATAGGCTTCCATTTATTTTTGGCCCCCATTGAAAATGAATGGAGTTTCAGGAGAAAAACTTTCACTCTCCGTCAATTTTTTGACCAAACTTCAAGAACCTTCACATGATGCCTCAGGCCAAGTCCCTGTACATCTCATCTGAGACCTGCACTCATCTTTTCCTTGGTTTTCATGCATCCCTTTTTTTTTTTACCTCCATAGGCTTCCATTGATTTTTGGCCCCATTCAAATGAATGGAGTTTTGCTCAGTAACACTTCATCACACATCCACCAAACTTCATACGTCACCTCAGGCCAAATCACCATCACACACATGATATCAGGTCTAACCCACACTCGTCTTTGTCTCGCCTTTCATTCGTCCCTTTTTCCTCCACACTGCCACTAATTATTGGAAGCTTGACTGAGTCATCTCTGCATTCCCCCATAGGTGATAATGCCTTTGGCAAGGATCTGCCCAATTGAGACTTTGACAACAAATCAACTACAAGGCCACTTTATTAGGAATACTTACCCGCATGCACACAGACACATATGTTAGCAGTGAGAATTTTAGCATTAGCATGTTATCCACCGGGTGGCACGGTGGTGTAGTGGTTAGCACGGTTGCCTCACAGCAAGAAGGTTCCGGGTTCAAACCCAGTGGTCGGCGAGGGCCTTTCTGTGTGGAGTTTGCATGTTCTCCCTGTGTCTGCGTGGGTTTCCTCCGGGTGCTCCGGTTTCCCCCACAATCCAAAGACATGCAGTTAGGTTGACATGGGGCGGCCTTGGACTGAGGTGCCTTTGAGCAAGGTACCTGACCCCTGACTGCTCCCTGGGCGCTTTGGTGTGGCTGCCCACTGCTCTGGGTGTGTGCGTGTGTTCACTGCTTCAGATGGGTTAAATGCAGAGGATGACTTTCACTGTGCTTGAAGTGTGCATGTGACGAATAAAGGTTTCTTCTTTCTTCTCCTTAAAACCATTAGCATATTATCATGCTAGCTGTTAGCTAGCGAGTTGTTAGCATGCTAGCTTTAGCATGCAGTGGCGGCTGGTAGTCTTTCAAACAGGGGAGGCTGGTCGGTTACGATATTTCCAGATTTTAAAAGAAAAAAGAAAAAACACATCAATTTTGCCCATACTCTTACCTCTGATCTGGCTGATTGTTGGCAGGGTCACAAACTGTGAAATAACAGGTTCTTTTGGCCCATTAGCCTACTGTCCAATATACATGATGGTGGTGTTGGGGGGAGTGTATATTTTAATATTTTATATTTTAAAACTGTGGCATGTTGTTTAAAAATTGATCATTATTGAAAGCAGCTTTTTGTCAGGAACCTCAGCAGTAACAGCAGAGTGTTCTGGAATAGGCACAAGCACTGACCTTGGGGAGCCAAACATAGAGCTTGGGTGCCACACATTTCATTCAAACACACTTTCCCTATATTTTACTTATTTTGACTGAGAAATGTTTTATTGACAATTTTGATAACCCTTCACTTTTAATCCAGGTCTGTAGTGTGAAATGTTATCGGCTGTGTTTTTGTTTAAAAATGTTTTCCAAATTGTAGCTGTGTTTAAATCATATCCAGAAAAATATATATTCCAATATAATATACTCAGCATAAACATTTTAAATAGATTCTATATTTTTGGTCCATCCATGACATATTACTAAAGTAGCCTATTTACTGTTGTTGATATGGGTCACTTGCTGTTAGCCAATTCACTTTCTCGTACCAGGAGAGCTGAAAGGAATGAGTATTATTCCCTACCTTTTTCACCAAGTCAATTTGAGGCGTTGGTCTACCCTGCTCTTTAATTTTAATTTTTTCCTCGAAAGGAAGACTGGCAAATGGCTTCGCCAAAATTAAATCAGCAATGCTTGGCATCCGTGCGCAGCTTTCTTGCTAGCTGACTAGCCCCCTCAAGTTCAAGTTCAGTCACTCAAATAAACGAAATTTCTGGAACTAAGATAGCAAACTTGACAACACTATATTTACACTTTATTTACAATGAAAATATATACAAACTAAAAAAGCTAGTAGAAACCGTATGTAATGAATGAAATCAAAATGTAAGCTGATCTCTTACAATACACCACAGCACTTGCGAATCCGCATGGGACTGAACTGAGATTCACCGCTGCCTGTCTATATTTGAAACGAGCTGTCAATCAAAGAAAATATCCGGCCGCTTTCACCAATCACCAGTCTCCTCGCGGAAACTGCCATGTCCCTCCCACTGTGAGGCTGGGAGTCTGTGGGCGGGCGTTTTCGCAGTATTTGTCCAATAATCGTCTTGCATTTTGATATTGAAAAGCGCATAGCTCCCAAATGCCATTGAAGTCCACTGAGGCTGGGCTGCATCGCGCTGTCACGAGGGGGAAAAACTCACACACACATTAGGCGAACTGGAGAAAGTTATAACGGAATGATTTCGCACTGTAGTTGGGTTGAGCACATATATTTCTATGATTCTGGATCTGAAATAGCAATGTTATAAAGTCGGCTATAACATAAGCCTAGCGCAATTCATCCTACACAATGTTCGTCATTTTTAGAGGAGGCTGAGCCTCCCTCGTTGTCTTAGAGCAATCGCCTGTGTTAGCATGTTATCATGAGAGCTGTTAACATGTTAGCATGTTAACAGTTATCATGTTTGCCAAAGTATGTGAGCCTTAGCATGTCAGTATTAGCATGTTAGCCATGGTATGAATGTTAACATGTTCACCTGCACGTTAGCATGCTAACTGTTAGCATGTTATCATTAGCATATTTGTATGTTAGCTGTTAGCATGTCACCTTCAACATGTTAGCATGTTAATAATTAACATGTTAGCCATTAGTATGTTGGCCTGCTAGCTGTTACCATGCTAGCTGTTAGCGTATTAGCCTTAGTGTGTTAGCATGCTAACAATTCATGTTATCCATTAGCATGTTAGGATGCTAACTGTTAGCATATTAGCATGTTATCTGTTAACATATTAGCATTAACATGTTAACATGTTAGCATTAGCATGTTAACATTAGTATGTTAGCTGATAGCATGTTAACATTCACATGTTAGCATTAGTATGTTAGCATGCTAGCTGATAGCATGATAGCCTTTGCATGTTAGCATTAGCTGTTAGCATGTTAGGTGTAACATGTTAGCATTAGCATGTTAGCATGCTAGCTGATAGCATGTTAGCATTCACGTTTAAATTTCCCTCCGGGGATTAATAAAGTAATTCTGATTCTGATAGCTGTTAGCATGTTAGGCATAGCATGTAGCTGATAGCATGTTAGCATTCACATGTTAGCATGATAGTTGCTGTGCTACAGTGGTTTTGCACATGACAATGCCATGTGCAGGCTCGGAATTGAATCAATGACCTTTGGGTTGAAAGGTGGCCATTCCAACCACTGAGCTAAATCACCCTGTTACGAACTGGTTTAGAAAAGGTATAAGGTTACTCATAGGTGGCAAAAAAGAAGGGAGGAGAGAGGTGTCCAACTAACCCTAACCCTAATAATAGTATTTAAACTGTTATGAGTTCAGCAGGAGACAGGCAGTGGTCCTCCAGGAACTCTTGCGCTCCCGATCCCTCACAGATAAAGTTTAATGATGAATTTGTTACCCCCCCCCCCCCCCCCCCCCCCCCAATGTTTTCAGTTTAACAGACTATAGTACTCTTGCAGCTCAGGGAATGAGGAACTAGGAGACAGGGTTGACAACTCAGTGTGCTTTGTTTTTAATTTAGAGAACTTTTCAGTGACTTTATTTTTCTCTCTACTTTGCACACACATGGCACTGGGTAGCTCAGCTCTCTTGCTGTCTCTGATTACTGTCTTCTCTCTGAAAGAATACATGACATACAAGTAAATTGCCAGTAATCAAATACAAGTGCAACTCATCATGTTACCTGCTAGTTCTACCTGACTCCTCGCCATCCACAGCTGATGCTTGATCATGCCCCTGCTACCACACAAACCATATAAATAGATTTATAAACAGTGTTGTTTTTTGCTGAATAACTCTTATTGTTGTTTGATCTTTAGCTGTGTAAGGGCATAAAAACGGAGACATCCGGAGCGTCAGAAGTCTGTGTGAAGAAAGAGGAGACGCTGGAGCTGAACATCTCCAACCATGGAGACGACCTCGACAACCCACCTGAAGGTCTCTCCGTTAAAGTGGAAGATCCTGACAATAAAGACTCCCTCTGTAAGACATCAGGTCACTCTGGAGCTCAGTAACACTCACTGTTTATTCTACCCTACACACTATCTAGTGCACTAAAAGTACAATACATTTGGGATGTAGCCTCTGTCTCAGATTATTTAATCAATAAATTGAGACTAAAAAAAGTGTGAACTTTGTCTATAGAGAGTGTAATATTATAGCAAGGAGTGAGAGAAACTAAATTATTCTTTTTTAATTTCCTTAAAATGCATTAGTCATTATAAACAGATGATATTTACCTAAATAAAAAAAGTGTGAAATAACACACAATGGGTCATACTGTTATATAAAAATCTATGCCAGGTGATTTGTTTTCTTATAACAGCATGGCCTAAAGTGAATTATTCCACTTATGCTGCAATGATTTGCCAGTGATTAAAATTTTTTATTTAATAATGAATAACACATTGCATGTTTTATTTGTTTCTATTTACATTAGTGCTGTCAAAGTTAACGCGTTAACGCGATCTCAATTTATCGCGATTAAAAAAAATTGTGCCGTTAACGCAAATTCTAATTTGGCCCTGCGAGTCACCCGTAGTTCCTGTTGAGGCTTGTCGCGCGCTGCTTCAATAAGAGTACGTGTGAGTGATGGAGAAAGGCATAGACATATAAACATCCTCGCCGCCATATTGGATGGGGCAAAGTGGAGATTCTTCAACCGTCTCTGGTATAGCGTCTAGACAGTAGCCGAGAATAAAGATGCCTCATTCATGTGCTGCGTTTAACTGTACCAACAGGTTTACCATCCAAACGAGATCACATGGGATTACCTTTCACAGGTGAGACTGGAAAAATACTTTTCAATACTGTTCCTTCGGTCTTCAGTTTCCCAGCTCATCTCCACCGGGGAGGTGTAGAGTTATAAGCAGTGAGAATTAGAGAATACAGCGCCACACTATGATGAACGTTTTTGAACATATGATGAATGTTTTTATTTTTATCTGTTTTTTTCTTCTTTTATGGCAAATACTTCTCTTCAAAAGAAACTAATGAAGAGTAAAATAAAACATTTTTTTAGTTTCACAGTGATATGCACTTTATTTTTCATCCCTTGGTTTTCTCATCTAATATGGAAGTTATGGATGTCAGTGGCTGTGACAAGACGTGTTATGCTCTGCAATAAAAAAAAAAAAAAAACATTGGTACAAAGCAAGCCCATTCACTTTTTTATGCTGGTAAGAGAATTACAATGGTTTTTCATGTGACAAAAATGTGCGATTAATCGCGAGTTAACTATGACAGTCGTGACATTAATCGCGATTAAATATTTTAATCGCTTGACAGCACTAATTTACATGTAATGTTCCAGAATGTCTGTCATTCTCTCCAGCCATTCCTGTGGTTTGTTTTGAGACAAATATATATCTCAGGTTGTTGTGTGACTGAGAAACCAGAAAGCACAAACTCCTCTATCCTGAAGACTCTCCCATCATGGGAAACTTGCTGACTGATCCCCAGGTCTCCTTCCATAAATGTTAAATAAACATGTGCGTTAGGTTTTGATCCGTCTGTACTGGAGGAGGTTTAATTGAGATTCTGCCTCACGGATCAATCTGGGAGCAGTCAGTCATTGACACAGACACAGCTGCTCAGAATGTTTCTGTTTATTGCAGGACAAACATGAGTATATTCACATTCAAGAGTGTGTTGTAGCTATGTGATTGGATGATGATGTGATTGATCAAGTGAAGTTATCTATGTATAACTGTAACAGAAATGGGTGATGAAGCCAGTGTTTCCCACAGACCAGGTAGCAATTTGTGGTGCTCCACTGTGCCGATGAGGGAATCGTGCACGGTGGTGTCGTGGCGGTCGGTGGAGTCGGTCATTGGGGTGTATGCAAAGTGTTTACAGCGGGCGGTGTTCAAACACACAGTATTTTTCTTCAGAGTCACCTGCTGGGTCTATTTTAAAGCTACAAGAAGCATTTGAGATTATTCAGTTCAATCTAAATTCTTTTAAGTTCTTTAAGAGAAGGCAGCTAAAACAATTTTTACCAGAACCCTGCCTGGTTTCATTCCTCGACCCAACTTTACATTACAGGGCAGGCCATTAGTTTGCTGGGCTTGATGTTGGTGGAAAACCTGTCTTTTAAATTTATGAAAATTACTCACCAAAATTGAAGTTAAAGTTTAGTTTTTTGCCTTTTTGGTGGCAATCTTTCAATCATTCTTTAGTTGACATTCAAGGAATAAATTGCAAAAAACAAGCTGGAGGTTTTTATTTTAAATATTGAACTCAACACTTACCTCAACCAATACTAAAGTGAAATAAATAGTATAATGTAACAACAAAATAATAAAATATCATAATTAGATGTAAGAAACCACTTAAGGTAACACCAAGGCAACTAACAATAATGAAAAAGCATTACCCTAATTGGTGCAAAGCCTGCATGCCCTATCAGAACATTTAATTCAGCTGCCAGTGTGTGTGCGTATCAGTGATGCAGTGATGGTTTATCTACTTTGCCAATAAAGCTAATAAAGATGTTTCTTAAAATATTCAGATTAGAGATGCACCGATTGCAATTTTTTGGGCCGATTCCGATTTCCGATTTTCCATGGAGCGCGACCTGCCGATACCGATTTTGGCCGATTCCGATTTCATTTTTTCAAACCACTTCACAGCACACACAGACTATTTTCTTTTTATCTTTTCTTTAATAGAACATTCTGCCAGATTTTCAGGAATACATTTTCAACACCTCAAAGGTTGAAAACAAACAAAAAGACATTGTTCTTTGTAAAATCTTTCTTCATGTTTGGTATCAACATATTAATTCCTGAAATAGGAAATTCACACAATTTTTTTTCTTTTCCCATCCAATATCTGGCACAAAAACAACTTCCCCCTCATATATTATTTGCCTACTGCTATGGAACACACTTTCATAAGCCTATTTAGATCTGAAACTATGCCTTATAGAACAACCCATTTCTTCATTCAGTATCAAAATACAAAAATAATTTCCAGTCATACTTATACCATAGCTATTCTATCATCTTTGTCAAATGTGTATTTGTAGGGTAATTTCCAATGGAATCAAGTGCAACCAAGGTTGTAACACAAACAAAAAGGCATTTTTTTCTCTCTCTTTGTACAAGTCTAACTAGATGTTTGGTAAGAGGCTAACGTATTAATTCCTGTACTGGGAAATTTACACAACCACAAACATTTTCTTCTTTTCACATCCAATATCTGGCACAAAAAAATCACTATATTTGGATATGTAATATCTCCAAATATAGTGAATTTTTTTTTTTTTTTTGTTAACGGCGCGCACGCCGGAGCTCGTGAGGCGCGCAGGACTGACACTGTTCTGCGCAAGCGCAACACAATCGCACTAGAAAGCATGTTCAAGCTGCCAGTGTAGCTGCAAGTCTTTTTAATTGCGAATTACGAGTATTTCCACTTTCATCTCTACGTGATACACAAGTTTTGATCGGCAGAAAATCGGCATATTTTAATTTTGACCGGCTGGTCGCCGGTCATGGCCGATCACGTGAAAATCGGCCGATTCCGATCGGCAGCTGGTCAATCGGTGCATCTCTGGTTCAGATTTTATGCTTCAGACAGCATCAACTAGGCATCCCCGCGAGTATAACATTTTATTTGGACTAGTGGGAAATCCTTATTTATTGTGAATGTCAAGCCATTATTAATAACTTGCATGAATGCTGAAGCGGGATAAACGGGATAATGCAATAAGGCCGGTTCCTCGCGTCAAGCTGCTACTGTATGCATCAGAATTGGTTTATAGCCTGACTCAGGGATGTCCGTTTCCTGTAAGCCAAGAAGGCTGTGATAAAGCTCATCACGAGCACGACGTAGGCTACCTTTTAAAATAAGGGGTCGGAAGGCGAATCGGGAAGGCTGCGTTATTTTTAATTAGCCTAACAGGCCTACTTACAGTCCGGGTATAGAGGGATCCCGCATGACTTCACCGCGCCGCGAGATTTCGGTAGTCGCCATATTGGAAGACCAAGTACACATCTATGCAAGTACATACATACATAAAACAAACTACACCTGAAATGTAGCCAGGGCCGGTTCTGCCCTAATCTGGACCCAGGTGCAACATCACGCAACCCCCCCCCCCAAAAAAAAAACAAAAAACCACACCAGTCTAAATCAGGACAACCAGTGTTCGAACTACGGGGGTACTCGGGGGATCCGAGATCCCCTGAAACAGACGAGATCCCTTGAAAACATGATTTGGGAAATGTTGGGGGGTCTCTAAAATATTGGCAAAATGATGTTTATTGACATAGCAATCGTGTGTAACGGGAAGCATTTGCATATCCAAAGTGTTGTGTTTACATCAAAGATAAAATAAACCGATATGACAACGACTGCTGCTGCCAGGTTGGTTGTTGAGTAGCCTGACTGTTTTTTTTCTTGCATGTGGTATCATTGTTGACGCGAGGTTGTTTTTTGAACATGCCAATGCGGACACGATTTCCCCTGATGAGTTATGACTTCAGATGTGATGCATGTGTGGAGGTGTGGAGTCCGCGTGATATGTGCATAAGATAGGCTTCTCATGTGTTTGGAGATCCGCGCTCCGAGACAAGCGCAAGCACCCCCCAGGGAAAAAAAGGGACCCCCCGAAAATATCGGCATAGTTCGAACACTGAGGACAACCATCACATACAGTGGTGCTCGAAAGTTTGTGAACCCTATCGAATTTTCTATTTTTCTGCATAAATATGACCTAAAACATCATCAGATTTTCACACAAGTCCTAAAAGTAGATAAAGAGAACCCAGTTAAACAAATGAGACAAAAATATTATACTTGGTCATTTATTTACTGAGGAAAATCATCCAACATTACATCTCTGTGAGTGGCAAAAGTATGTGAACCTTTGCTTTCAGTATCTGGTGTGACCCCCTTGTGCAGCAATAACTGCAACTAAACATTTCCGGTAACTGTTGATCAGTCCTGCACACCGGCTTGGAGGAATTTTAGCCCGTTCCTCCGTACAGAACAGCTTCAACTCTGGGATGTTGGTGGGTTTCCTCACATGAACTGCTCGCTTCAGGTCCTTCCACAACATTTCAGTTGGATTAAGGTCAGGACTTTGACTTGACCATTCCAAAACATTAACTTTATTCTTCTTTAACCATTCTTTGGTAGAACGACTTGTGTGCTTAGGGTCGTTGTCTTGCTGCATGACCCACCTTCTCTTGAGATTCAGTTCATGGACAGATGTCCTGACATTTTCCTTTAGAATTCACTGGTATAATTCAGAATTTATTGTTCCATCAATGATGGCAAGCCGTTCTGGCCCAGATGCAGCAAAACAGGCCCAAACCATGATACTACCACCACCATGTTTCACAGATGGGATAAGGTTCTTATGCTGGAATGCAGTGTTTTCCCTTCTCCAAACATAACACTTCTCATTTAAACCAAAAAGTTCTATTTTGGTCTCATCCGTCCACAAAACATTTTTCCAATAGCCTTCTGGCTTGTCCAAGTGATCTTTAGCAAACTGCAGACGAGCAGCAATGTTCTTTTTGGAGAGCAGTGGCTTTCTCCTTCCAAACTTGCCTTGCACACCACTGTTGTTCAGTGTTCTCCTGATGATGACCTCATGAACATTAATATTTACTAATGTGAGAGAGACCTTCGGTTGCTTAGATGTTACTCTGGGGTGCTTTGTGACCTCGCCGACTATTATACGCCTTGCTCTTGGAGTGATCTTTGTTGGTCGACTACTCCTGGGGAGGGTAACAATGGTCTTGAATTTCCTCCATTTGTACACAATCTGTCTGACTGTGGATTGGTGGAGTCCAAACTCTTTAGAGATGGTTTTGTAACCTTTTCCAGCCTGATGAGCATCACCAACGCTTTTTCTGAGGTCCTCAGAAATCTCCTTTGTTCGTGCCATGATACACTTCCACAAACATGTGTTGTGAAGGTCAGACTTTGATAGATCCCTGTTCTTTAAATAAAACAGGGTGCCCACTCACACCTGATTGTCATCCCATTGATTGAAAACACCTGACTCTAATTTCACCTTCAAATTAACTGCTAATCCTAGAGGTTCACATACTTTTGCCACTCACAGAAATGTAATATTGGATCATTTTCCTCAATAAATAAATGATCAGGTATAATATTTTTGTCTCATTTGTTTAACTGGGTTCTCTTTATCTACTTTTAGGACTTGTGTGAAAATCTGATGATGTTTTGGGTCATATTTATGCAGAAATATAGAAAATTCTAAAGGGTTCACAAACTTTCAAGCACCACTGTAACTATAACTATAAACATTTTAGATAAACTATTTTAACTAAATGGGCTATAATAAATAAGCCTGCAGGCAGCCACGGCGGGCTGCCTCAGAAAAGTAACCATTCAATGACACAACTGAAAGCCTGCAGCCACGGCGGGCTGCCTCAGAAAAGTAACCATTTGTCCTACCTTAAAACTCGTTTTGCATTTTCTGCCTCCTTTTTTGTATTTTCGACCCTGCGTTTATTTTCTTTCCTTTTCTGAAAACCCGATTTGTGTCCAGACATTTTGTTCTGCTACCAACGAACTAACTCGTCAGGTCTCGTCTCTCGAGTCCGCGATGAAGGGCAACAATTGATACATTTTTACAAACAGCCAATAGGGAGGTTGCAAAGTTCAGGCTCTCCTTTGCTCACAGACACTCAGTAATGCACTTATTCTCTGTCTCCTGGCAGAAAGCTCCTTAGTTTGCTCCCCTTGTGTCTCAATCACAGCTGGTATTCTGAAGAACGACTTCTTTTCACCTTTCCCATCAGCTTTGTTGGAACACCCTAACACAGCACAAAAGTTTACCATTGTAGGTTTATGATGAATCAAGTGCCTCGTGGGTTTAAATTCCACGCACTGCCGTTATTTCCCCTTGATCACGAGTTTGTTGGTCTTCCAATATGGCGCAGGGTCTGTTTACTTCCGGTTTCCGGTGACGTCAGTGGGAAGGGTCTATATGCGCAACGGCAGGCCTGTGGACACGCCTCTCTCTCTGTGTGTGGGTGTGCGCGCGTGTGAACGAGAAGAAAGAGCACTATGAATGAACGGAACGGTATGCAACGGAATTTTTTTTTTTCAAAATCGCAAGTCTGATTGTGTGGCGCTAGGAATCCATTGTGTGGCGCTGCGCAACACAATGGTCTATGTATGGGAAACCCTGGAAGCATTACATCACTGGTTTAGACTACACTACTGTATGAAAGAAGAGAGACATTATGTACCATTACATCATCTGTCAGGATCATAATCAAGTCAAGTCAACTTTATTGTTAAATATGCTATACATGCTCGACATACAGCACAGATGAAATTTCAGTCCTCTCTGACCCACGGTGCAAACAGGCAATGCAATAAATAAAAATAGAATAACTGAAATAAATAAACAATATAAACAGTATTAACACTCTAGATAAGAAATAGACATGGACTAAACACTCACAGGTGTGTGTGTGTGTGTGTGTGTGTGTTTATATATAAAACAAACAGTCAAGGGCACTTGAGGTATAGCAGGTAAACAAGAAATAATCAGTATAAACAATAAACTAATAGCTGTTAAGGTGAGGTAGTGCGGAATAGTGCAAATGAGCGAGATAAAGTGAAATGTGCAGTCCCTGAGTTCAGTGTGCGAATGAATGTTGAGAGAGAGAGTGTGTGTGTGTGTGTGTGTGTGTGTGTGTGTGTGTGTGTGTGTGTGTGTGTGTGTGTGTTGGGGGGGACTGTGAGGGTGACATGATGTCAGATGCTGAAGGGGGGGCAGGGGGATGTGCGGGCAGAATCTGTGGCAGAGGGGGGAGGAGGGGCAGAACAGGGAGGGAGTTGAGCCTCCTGACCGCCTGGTGAAAGAAACTGTTCTTGAGCCTGCTGGTTTTGGCCCGGAGACTCCACAGTCTCTTCCCCGATGGCAGCAGGCTGAAGAGGCTGTTAGATGGGTGGGTGGGGTCACCTGCAATCCTGATGGCTTTTCAGGTGAGGCGGGAGTTATAGATATCCATTAGAGAAGGGAGAGAGACACCAATGATCCTCTCAGCTGCTCTCACGATGCGCTGCAGAGTCTTGCAGCAGGACACGGTGCAGGCGCCGTACCACACGGTGATGCAGCTGGTCAGGATGTTCTCGAAGGTGCCTCTGTAGAATGTGTGCATGATGAGGGCTGGGGGTCTTGCTCTCCTCAGTTTGTGGAGGAAGTACAGACGCTGTTGGGCTTTTTTGGCCAGTGATGCGGTGTTGTTGCTCCAGGACAGGTCTTCAGAGATGTGCACACCCAGAAACTTGGTGCTGCTCACCCTCTCCACTGCAGTAATCTTATGAAAAGAACATTATTACTGGTCAACATCACCTTCATTAAGTAGACAGCAGAATGTGCAAGTGAAGATAAAGCTCAAGGATTTAACTAACCAAAACAAGTAGCAATTTGACCAGCCTGAACCAATTTCAAGCATGCCAAATAAATATCTCCATTAGTGTTCTGATGTCTTCACCACATTAGATGATTATAGGATTGGTTGTTTTTTTTTTTCTTTCACCCATTTTCTCCCCAATGTGGTCACCTGCTCGTGTCCACTGACCAGCCAGGTCTCTCTAACCATTTGAGTTACACGTGTGAACACATGCTTCCTCCAAGACCTGTGAAACCATCGACTCCTCTTTTCCAAATGCAGCTCATGCTGTCACAGGATAGCAAGACACACTAGGTGCAAAACACACTCGGAGCAAAGTGCTATGTGCTGTCTTCCCCACATGCATGAGCTCGCAGAAGAACTCAATTGGCTGTGATTTAATAGGGGATGGAGAGTATACCCCTCAGTGTGCCCCTGGAATGGGATGTTCAATAAGCACATATGGGTGTGATGGACAGGTGTTCAAATATCTTTATACAGATTTAGGGGCGTCACAGTGGTCCAGCTCCAGGGTCCTGGATTCAATTCTGAGCTTGGGTTGCTGTCTGTGTGAAGTTTTGTAAGATCTCCCCCAGTCAGTATGGATTTCCTCTGGGTCCACTGGTTTCTTTTTAAGCAAATTGGTGATGCTTAAATTGCGACTAGGTGTGAAAATATTTTTTTAAAATGAATTACGAATCCTAGATGTATGTCATTGGAAAAATGCATAGATCTAGAAATGGCAGAATTGTCAGCAAGCTCAAATAGAGATGTGTGTGGGGATTTGTTTTTTCCTGTGTACATGGTTATTTTTGTTTGTACCTGCATGTGATTTTTCATAAATTTGGGAAATTCTGTTTTCCAAAAGATAAGCAAACAAGTAGCCAAATTTAAATCCACCATAATCCTGACCAGGCAGGTCTGAAGAATGCTGTAAATACATCACGCAGTGCCACACTCATGTTCATGAACGTTTTTTTTTTGCCCTGCAAACTTCATATCTGGCCACGTGTTTACTCTCACAAGGAAGTAAAAAATTCATATTCACGTACCTTGTTGTGTCCTGCAAGATCTCGGTCCTGATGGACACCTCTAGTCTCAACCAGATGCTCAGTGAATCTTTCTGATGAGCTTTCTTAGGACAATCTTTATACAGTACTAATGTACTGTATATGGTCCTAGATAGACACACATATTTGAGCCTTGTTTCCTATTGTGTTTTCTCTGCTCCCAGACTGTGAAGTTTGCAAATCCTTCTTCCTCAACAAATGTGAGGTTCATGGACCACCCCTCTTTATCCCAGATACTCCTGTTCCCATGGGAGTCCCTGACCGAGCCAGGGAAACTCTTCCTCCTGGGCTAGAAATCCAGAAGTCTAGTATTCCTGACGCAGGCCTGGGAGTGTTTAATAAGGGGGACATTGTTCCAGTAGGTGCGCATTTTGGACCCTACCAGGGAGAACTGGGAAACAGAGAGGAAGCCAGGAACAGCGGAGACTCCACAGTTGTGAGTTTGTCATAAATTTATTAGAAAGATTGTATATTTTCAAGTAACAAATTATTACTACCTAAATGAAGGTGGCTCCAATTAATCTAAATTTATTCTTGCCAGTGATATGTGGAGTAGTGGTGTAAATCACAAGTTTGATCAATGTGATCCTACATCGATTCTTTTAGCCATTGTAGTGGAAATTTGCATGTTAATACAACCCCAATTCCAAAAAAAGTTGCGACACTGTAAAACACAAATAAAAACAGTATGTGAAGATTTGCAAATCATGGAAACCCGATATTTCATTGAAAATAGCAAAAGGACGACATATCAAATGATAAGCTAAGAAATTTTATCTATCTATCCATCTGTTTATTTATATATCTATTTGAAAAATATATGTTGATTTTTTAATTTGATGTCAGCAACACGTTTCAGAAAAGTTGGGACAGGGGCAGCAAAAGACTGAAAAAGTTGTGTAATGCTAAAAAAAACTAATTTGGTTAATTGGCAACAGGTCAGTAAGATGATTGGGTATAAAACGAGCATCCCAGAGAGTCAGAGTCTCTCAGAAGTAAAGATGGGGAAGGGTTCACCGCTCTGTGAAAGGCTGCATGGGCAAACAGTGCAACAATTTAAGAATAACGTTCCTCAATGTAAAACTGCAAAGAATTTGGGGATCACATCATCTATGGTCCATAATATTATTAAAAGATTCAGAGAATTTGAAGAAATCTCTATATGCAAGAGACAAGGCTGAAAACTGACATTGGATGCCTGTGATCTTCAGGCCCTCAGGAGACACTGCATTAAAAGCAGACACTTGTTTGTAGTGGAAATCACTGTATGAGTTCAGGAACACTTCAGAAAACCATCGTCTATGAAAACCGTTCATTACTGCATCCACAAATGCAAGTTAAAACCAGATATAAACAATATCCAGAAACACCGTCCCCTTCTCTGGGCCCGAGCTCTTTTACGATGGACTGAGGTGAAGTGGAAAACTGTCCCGAGGTCTGACGAATCGAAAGTAGAAATTCTTTTTCGAAATCATGGACCCCACGTCCTCCAGGCTAAAGAGGAGACGGACCATCCGGCTTATCAGTGCACAGCTCAAAAGCATTCAGCATCTGTGATGGTATGAGGGGGCATTAGTGCACATGACAGGGGTAGCTTGTACATCTGGGAAGGCATCATTAATGCTGAATGATATAAACACATTTCAGAGCAATATGCTGCCATCCAGACAAAATCTTTTTCAATGAAGACCTTCCTTCTTTCAGCAAGACAACGCCAAACCGCTTTCTGCACATATTAAAACTGCATGGCTCTGTCCGGGTGCTAAACTGGCCTGCTGCAGTCCAGACCTGTCTCCCATTTGAAACATTTGGTGCATTATGAAGCACAAAATACAACAAAGGAGACCCAAACTATTGAGCAGCTGAAATTGTATATCGGGCAAGAATGGGATAACATTTCTTTCTCCTCAGTTCCCAAACATTTACAGTGTGTTGTCAAAAGTAGAGGTGATGTAACACAGTGGTAAACATACCCCATCCCAACTTTTTTTGAAATGTGTTGCTGGCATCAAAATGAGCATATATTTTTTGAAAAGCAATAAAATGTGTGCGTTTCAACATTTGATATGTTGTTTTTGTACTATTTTCAATGAAATATAGGGTTTCCATGATTTTGTAAATTATCGCATTCAGTTTTTATTTACAGTTTACACAATGTCCCAATTTTTTGGAATTGGGGTTGTAATAGAAATACTAGTAACACCTGAATAATGCCCAAGCAGATATTTCTTTATTGTATAATTTGATACAATTATTCATGAGATATCATAAGCCCAAGTCCTCCCATAGCTACTTCTAAGCATGGTCAGCTTCCTGCATTACACAAGATATGATTCATTATCATAGCTTCCTTCAGCATCCCATAATACTCTGTTTTCCTAAATGCAGCTGAGAAAAACTGCACCAAGTTTTCCTTCACTTTGCTGCATCCATGACAACACGGTAGTTTTATTTTTATATATTTTATATATTCATTTCTCATTGTTGTCATCATCTCCTTCTGTCTTAAAAGACAATAGACTGTGCCTGAATTGTCAGTTTATTTGTAGAGCAGCATCAACTGTGACTGTAAAGTCCAATTCTGGAGTGGCAGTCTCTGTCGCAGTTGCTGCATATGAACCCTGATGGTAGTGAGGGTGCAGGAGCTGCTCTCTCTCGTCATTGTTCCCTTCTGCCAAGCCACTGCTGTTCTCTTTTCACCTCTGCTCTCTTGACACCTGTCTTGATGATGTGTGGCCAGTTGCTGCGGTCAGCTGCAGCTGCTTCCCATGAGTCTGGGTTGATGTCGGCAGACTTCACGTCCCTCTTACATATGTCCTTGTAACGCAGTATTGGGTGGCCAACTTGTCTGGAGCCTGAAGTGAGTTTGCCATACAGAACATCCTATGGGTGGCGTCCATCCTCCATCCTCCATACGACGAACGTGGCCAAGCCATTGCAGGCGTCTCTGGGACAGGATCGCAAACATGCTGAAAGTGTTTGCCCGCTTGAGGACATCCTTATTGGGAACTCTGTCATGCCATTATATGCCTAAGATGTGGCACATGCAACGCAGATGGAAGGTGTTGAGGTGTTGCTCCTGTCGTGCATAAGCTGTCCACATTTCGCTGTCGTAGAGCAGAGTGCCCAATATGTAGGCATTGTACACTGCAATCTTCGTGTTTGTGGTCAACTTGTCATTCTCTCACTCTTTTGGACAGTTGTGACATGGCAGATGCTGCTTTGCTGATGCGGTTGTTGATCTCGGCATCAAGGGTCAGGCTGTTGGAGATCATGGAGCTAAGGTACGTGAAGTCTTTGACCACTTCGAGTGTAATCCTAAGTGCAGATGTTGGGTGTGTCACTGACATCCTGTCCCATCGTGTTCGTCTTCTTTGGACTAATGGTGAGGCCAAGTTCTTTGCAGGCATGAGCCAGGCAGTTGCTGAGCCTCTGAAGCCCTTCCTGTGTGTGGGAAGCCAGGGCAGTGTTGTCAGCGAAGAGCATCTCTCTGAGTATAAGCTGGCAGACCTTCATCTTGGCTGGAACAGTTCATCGCCCGCCTACCCGCCGGAACCGCGGAGTGGGTCCAGTGCCACCGCCCGGCGTCGCTGGATCAGGCCATAGGACTGGCGGAGGATCATCTGGCGGCTGTCCCGGCAGCAGGACAATGGATGACATCATCTTCTCTCTCCTCTTCTCTCTTTCTCTCTTCCCCCTCCTCCCGTGTCCCGTCCTCGCCCCATTCCCCCACCACGGAGGCAGGGGCCGGCTCCACCCCAGCCGGCCCGCTGCACCCGTGGTGCTCTCCCATTTCTCCCTTCTGTGTCTGTCTCTCCCCCCCCTCAGGTGAGTGACCCTCAAACCACAGCTGCAGAGGGGAGGCCCGGGCAGGTTTGCTGACGCTGCGGGGAACCGGGCCACCTGTAGCAACAGTGTGCCGCGATGGAGGTGGGGGCGGTGGTGCGGATCCCCGACACGCCAGAGGCTGCCCTTGATCAGGCCGGAGCGTATCGCATACCGGTAAGTGTACAAGGGGCAACATATCAGGCGTTGGTGGATTCGGGTTGCAATCAGACCTCAATCCGCCAAAGCCTGGTGCAAGACGAGGCATTGGGGGGAGCACAAGGGGTGAAGGTGTTGTGTGTGCACGGGGATATTCACTGCTACCCGTTGGTGTTGGTCCACATACATTTCAGAGGGGACAAATCCATAGTGAAGGCGGCGGTTAATCCTCGCCTTACCCACTCTTTGATCTTGAGGACTGATTGGCCGGGATTCCGGGGGTTGATGGCACGCCTAGTAAAGAGTGGGTCCTGCCGGTTATCAGGGGAGGGTCCCGGTGTCGCTTTGGCTGGAGCTGCGGTCGCAGAGCCGTCTACGTCATCTCCGCGACAGAGTGAGGAGCCCCCGGCCCCTCCTCTTTCTATTGGGGAATCCCTCGCGGATTTCCCACTGGAACAGTCGTGAGACGAAACTCTGTGACACGCGTTTGACCAAGTGAGAGTAATCGATGGTCAAACGCTCCAGCCGAACGCCACCCCGTCCTTCCCCTATTTTTCCATTTTAAAGGATAGGTTATACCGAGTGACGCAGGACACTCAGATGAAGGAGCAAGTCACCCAGTTGTTAATTCCAAAGAGCCGCCGGGAATTGATATTCCAGGTGGCTCACTTTAATCCCATGGCGGGACACCTCGGGCAGGATAAAACACTCGCCCGGATAATGGCCCGATTCTATTGGCCGGGGATTCGCGGCGACATCCGTAAGTGGTGTACGGTGTGCCGCGAATGCCAGTTAGTAAATCCAGCGGCCATTCCAAAAGCACCCTTGTGCCCCCTACCATTAATCGAGACCCCGTTTGAAAGAATTGGGATGGATCTCGTCGGGCCATTAGATCGGTCAACACAAGGGTACCACTTTATATTGGTTCTGGTGGACTATGCAACGCGATACCCGGAAGCGGTGCCTCTTCGCAATATCTCCGCATGTAGTATTGCAGAGGCCCTCTTCCACGTCATCTCCCAGGTCGGAATCCCGAAAGAGATTCTGACTGACCAAGGCACCTCGTTTATGTCACGAACACTGGCCGAACTGTATGGGCTACTGGGTATTAAGCCAATCCGCACCAGCGTGTATCACCCACAGATGGACGGTTTAGTCGAATGGTTCAATCGCACCCTCAAGAATATTATCAAAAAATTCGTAAGTGAGGACGCACGTAACTGGGATAAGTGGCTCGAACCCTTGTTGTTTGCAGTGCGAGAGGTCCCCCAAGCCTCCACGGGGTTCTCCCCATTTGAATTGTTATACGGGCGTAAGCCGCGCGGCATCTTAGATGTACTGCGGGAAAATTGGGAGGAGGGACCTTCACAAAGCAAAAATGAAATTCAATACATTATGGATCTGCGCGCAAAACTCCACACGCTCACCCACCTAACTCAGGAGAATTTGCGGCAGGCCCAGGAATGGCAAACCTGCCTGTACAACAAGGGCACACGCCTTAGAGAGTTCACTCCGGGAGATAAGGTACTCGTCCTGTTGCCCACGTCGAGCTCCAAATTAATCGCCAAGTGGCAAGGGCCCTTTGAGGTCACACGGCGAGTCGGGGACGTCGACTATGAGGTTAGGTGAATGGACAGGGAGGGGGCACTACAGATCTACCACCTCAATCTGCTAAAGCTCTGGAACGAGGAGGTCCCCATGGCGTTGGTGTCGGTAGTTCCGGAGAAGGCGGAGCTGGGGCCGGAGGTCCAAAAAGGGTCATTGGCATCTCGCACCTCTCCGGTCCCCTGTGGAGACCACCTCTCCCCAACCCAACTCACGGAGGTCGCCCAGTTGCAGGCCGAGTTTTCGGATGTGTTCTCGCCTCTTCCCGGTTGCACCAACCTCATAGAACACCACATAGAGACGCCCCCGGGGGTGGTAGTGCGTAGCCATCCTTATAGATTACCCGAACACAAAAAAAAGGTGGTTCGGGAAGAACTTCAGGCCATGCTCGAAATGGGCATCGTCGAGGAGTCCCACAGTGACTGGAGCAGCCCGGTGGTCTTGGTTCCCAAGGCCGACGGCTCGGTCCGGTTCTGTGTGGACTATAGAAAAGTCAACGCGGTGTCTAAATTCGACGCGTACCCAATGCCTCGTATTGATGAGCTGCTCGATCGACTAGGCACGGCTCGCTTTTACTCGACACTGGATTTGATGAAGGGATATTGGCAGATCCCCTTGACTCCATTATCCCAGGAAAAAACGGCCTTTTCCACACTGTTCGGCTTACACCAGTTCGTCACACTTCCGTTTGGGCTGTTTGGGGCGCCCGCTACGTTTCAGCGGCTGATGGACCGGGTCCTCCGGCCCCACGCCACCTGTGCGGCTGCTTACTTAGATGACATCATCATTTATAGTAATGACTGGCAGCGGCACCTGCAACACCTGAGGGCCGTCCTTAGGTTGCTGAGGCGGGCGGGGCTCACTGCCAACCCGAAGAAGTGTGCGATTGGGCGGGTGGAAGTACGGTATCTGGGCTTCCACTTGGGTAACGGGCAGGTACGTCCCCAAATTAATAAGACAGCAGCGATTGCAGCCTGCCTGAGGCCCAAGACCAAAAAGGGGGTGAGACAGTTCCTGGGGCTGGCTGGCTATTATCGTAGGTTTATACCTAATTATTCGGACGTCACCAGCCTGCTGACTGACCTCACTAAAAAGGGGGCGCCAGATCCGGTCCAGTGGACGGAGCAGTGCCAGCGGGCTTTCTCTGAGGTAAAGGCTGCACTGTGTGGGGGCCACTTTTGCACTCCCCTGACTTCTCTCTCCCTTTTTTGTTACAGACGGATGCGTCGGACAGAGGGCTGGGGGCCGTTTTGTCCCAGCAGGTGGGGGGAGAGGATCGCCCAGTATTATACATCAGCCGAAAGCTGTCAGTGCGTGAGGGGCGCTACAGCACCATCGAGAAAGAGTGCCTGGCGATCAAGTGGGCAGTCCTCGCCCTCCGTTACTACCTGCTGGGGTGCTCTTTCACCCTCTGTTCAGGCCACGCGCCCCTCCAGTGGCTCCACCGCATGAAGGATGCCAACGCGCGGATCACCCGTTGGTATCTGGCGCTCCAACCTTTCAACTTCAAGGTGGTCCACAGGCCGGGGGCGCAGATGGTCATGGCGGACTTCCTCTCCCATCAAGGGGGGGGGAGTCGGCTGTGGGCCGGACGGGCGCCTGGCCTGAGTCGGGCGGTGGGGGTATGTGGCAGCAGGGGCGTGGTCAAGCGCCGGTCTGTGACAGGAGGGCGGAGTTGGGGAAGGTAAGTGGCAGAATCGCTACACCTGAGTGTAATTAACCTATGTTTTGTGTGTGTTCTCCCCAGTAAACCGCGCCCTATTTAAGGAGGGAGAGTGAGAGCGGAGGGGAAGCATTGCCGAGAGGAGACTACAGTCTGTGTGTGCGCGAGTCAGTCTCCGAGTGATTGGTTTAAGTGTTAGACTGAAAAGTTTGGCAATAAAAGCCGGTTTTGCATCCTGATCTCTGTCCTGCCATCTTCTGTGCTCCACCCACACATTATACCCGCCACAGAGGTCAAATGCCTTAGATCTATGAAGGCAATGTGCAGGGGCTGCTTATGTTCCCAGCACTTCTCCTGCAGCTGTCTCTGAGTGAAAATCATGTCGATGGTGGATCGCTGTGCTCTGAAGCCGCACTGTGACTCAGGATAGACTTGATCAGTGAGTTGCTGCAGTCTCTTCAGGGCTACCCAGGCGAATGCCTTCCCTGCGATGCTCAGCAGTGATATCCCGCGATAGTTGTTGCAATCACTGCTGTCCCCTTTATTCTTGTAAACCGTGACAATGTTTGCATGACGCATGTCATGGGGCACTGATCCCAGCACTGATGGAGGAGCTCATGAAGGTGCAGTAGTAGAGTGGACTTGGCACACTGTAGCACTTCTACTGGAATGCTATCGCTTCCTGGACCCTTGCCATGTGCAAGGGAGTTGATGGCTTTGCTGAGCTCTTCGTCTGTTGGTGGTACATCGAGCTCCTCCATGACTGGTAGACTGGGAATGCTGTTGAGGGCTGACTCTGTGACCTACGTTCTCTCTCGAGTACAGGTGTTGATAGGCAAGGCAAGTTTATTTATATAGCACATTTCATACACAATGGCAGTTCAATGTGCTTTACAGAAGTAAAAAGAAAAACAGTAAACAATAGAGAAATAAAATTACATAAAATAATTTTATTTTTATTCTAAAACAATTAATTAAAAGAATTAAAAGAAAATAATAAGAATTAAACAATAGTAGAAATAAAATAATAAAATGAAGTAGAAATAGGAGGAGAAAAAAAGAAACCAGCAGAATAGAATAAAGAATAAAATAGAATAAAGTTAAAATTAAAGTAAATTTAAAACATGCAGAGAAAGTAAAGATTATAAAAAAAGAAGACAATATTAATTATTTAACAGAAAGCATCTGAAAACAGCTTGGTCTTTAACCTAGATTTGAAACTGCCAACAGCAGGAGCATTTTTAATGTCCTCTGGCAGTTGGTTCCATAGCTGCACTGCATAGTAGCTAAAAGCAGCTTCACCATACTTTGTTTTAACAACTGGTTTTAATAGTAAATTTTTCTGTTTTGATCTGGTAGATCTGATTGGGTTAGGCCGCTGCAACATATCAGAGAGGTAATTGGGCCCTGTACCATTTAGAGATTTGTATACCAGCAGCAATAGTTTAAAGTCAACTCTGTAGCTTACTGGAAGCCAGTGAAGGGACCTTAGAATTGGAGTAATGTGCTCTGTTCTTTTTGTTCGTGTGAGAACCCTAGCTGCTGCATTTTGAACCAGCTGAAGTCGTTTGATGGTCTTTTTTGGCAGGCCTGTGAAAAGGCCATTGCAGTAATCAACCCTACTAGAGATGAAGGCATGTATTAGTTTTTCCAGATCATTTTTTGACATAAGTCCTCTTAGTTTGGAAATGTTTTTTAGGTGATAAAATGCCGTTTTAGTGATTGCTTTCATGTGACTGTCAAAGTTTAGCTCGCTGTCAATGAAAACACCAAGATTTTTAACCATATCTTTTGTTTTAATCCCTTTTGTGTCAAGAATAGTGGTAATCCTGAGTCTTTCATCTTTTTGTCCAAATAGAATTACTTCTGTTTTATCTGTGTTCAGCTGAAGAAAATTTTGTGACATCCAGCTATTGATTTGATCGATACACTGGTAGAGACATTCAAGGGGGGGCATAATCATTAGGTGATAGAGCAAAATAAATTTGGGTGTCATCTGCATAGCAGTGATACAAAATTGAATTTTTATTGATAATTTGCCCAAGTGGGAGCATATACAGGTTGAAAAGTAATGGTCCAAGAATCGACCCCTGGGGGACACCACAGATCAAGGATATTGACGTTGAGGAACAATTTCCCAGGGTAACAAAGAAGCTTCTATCTTTTAAGTATGAATTTAACCAATTGATAACTTTACCAGTCAATCCAACCCAGTGTTCAAGTCGATATAGCAGTATGTTGTGATCAACAGTATCAAAAGCTGCACTGAGGTCCAGTAATACCAGGACCGATGTTTTGCCTGCATCAGTATTAAGACGTATGTCATTTATAACTTTAATCAGCACTGTTTCAGTGCTATGATTGGCATGAAATCCTGACTGAAAATTATCAAAACGGCTGTTTGATATCAAGAAGGTAGTTAATTGATTGAAGACAATTTTTTCAAGGATTTTCCCGATGAATGGTAAATTTGATATTGGCCTGTAGTTATTTAATACTGAAGGATCCAGATTATTATTATTATTTTTTTTTTAAGATATTTTTTTGGGCTTTTTGCACCTTTTTTATTGGATAGGACAGTGTAGAGACAGGAAATGAGCGGGAGAGAGAGAGATGGGAAGGGATCGGGAAATGACCGCAGGCCGGAATCGAACCCGGGTCGCCCGCATTCATGGCATGGCGCCTTAACCACCTGAGCCACGACGCCCCCGCAGATTATTTTTTAAGTAGGGGCTTTACAACGGCTTTTTTTAGGGACACAGGAACAACGCCAGTCTCCAGGGATGTATTTATAATTTGAAGCACATCTGTAATTATAAGATGAAGAACAGACTTAAAAAGTTGGTGGGCAGAATGTCCAATTCAGATGTTGAGGAACTGAGATTTTGTACAGTTTTTTCAAGAGTCTCATAATCAATTCAACAAAATTCTGACATTGTGTTGAAGTTATCTATCTGTGTCATTGGTGATTGCAGTTTTTCAATTTTTTGCAACTGAGATATATTCTGAGGAATATTCTGCCGTATTTTATCAATTTTACCTTTGAAAAAGGATGCAAACTCATTGCATTTATTAACTGAGAGAAGTTCAGGTGCTAATTGTGGTGGGGGATTAGTTAGCTTCTCTACTGTTGAAAATAGCACACGGGCATTGTTCATATTCCTGCTGATGATGCTGGAGAAGAAAGACTGTCTTGCTTTACGAATTTCATAATTATAATTACAAAGCATCTCTTTATGGATTTGATAATGGATGTGAAGTTTAGATTTGCGCCATTTTCTTTCAGTCTTTCTACATTCTCTCTTTAGCAGTTTAACAGCCGGGTACTGCTTCCATGGTGCTTTCTGCTTATCATTGACTCTTTTGATTTTGAATGGAGCAATATCATCCATAATTTGGGTCATATTTAAATAAAAAATTTCCAGTAAATCATCTACAGAGTCTGACATTTTGGTTGAGTTCTGAGAGAGAGCTTGCTCAAAGAGAGCACATGTGTTGTCTTTTATGACTCTCCTACCCATAGTCGTTGAGCTGTTCTGAATGTGAGGAGACATAGAAACATCAAAGAAAACACAGAAATGATCGGATAAGGCCAGGTCAACAACAGTAGTAGAAACAGTAAGACCCTTTGTGATGACAAGGTCAAGAGTATGACCACGAGAGTGGGTCGGCCCCTGTACATGTTGTACTAGGTTGAAGTTGTCAATAATTGCAAGTACTTCTTTGGCATAAATGTTATCAGTATTATCTACATGCAAGTTAAAATCCCCAGATATAATAAGACAATCAAACTCTAAGCAAATGACTGATAACAGTTCACCAAACTCTTCAAGAAAGACTTTGGCTGAATGTCTCGGAGACCTATAAATAGTTAATAATAATATGTTAGGAGAGCATGTAACAAGTGCACATAAGTGTTCAAAGGACGTAAAATCACCAAGTGAGGATTGTTTACATTGAAAAGAGACTTTGAATATATTTGCGATCCCTCCACCTTTCCCTTGTCGGGTAACATTAAAAAAATTAAAATTTGGGGGAGCTGCTTCAATAAGGGTAGTAGCACTATTTGCTTGATCCAGCCAGGTTTCAGTTAGAAGCAAAAAATCAAGATTGTGTTTGCAAATAAGATCATTAATTAAAAATGACTTGTTTAAAAGTGATCTAACGTTCAGAAGAGCTAGCTTTACAGAAAGTCTAGAAGTAATATCTGCTTGTGCACTCTGATGCTGTTTTAAAACAGGAAGGAGATTAGATTGGTTCACCCCCAGGGTTAAATGTGCTCTATGTTTTCTGTTTCTTATCAACACAGGAATAGAGAGTGGCATAGGCACATTGGGTCCCAGCTGGTTTTCAACACTACACCCATTTGCAGGGACCCAGAGTACATCAAACAAGACTTTCTAAATGTTCCATTTGGTTTGAGGGTGAAAGGATTGGAGATGACATGTATCTTTTGGATGGTGAAAAAGATTTGTAGCCAGCTGAAAGTCCTGGGCGAACACAATTTTGATGAACTGGGTACACTGCTTGTCGCGACAGATTTGGGCTGGAAAAAGAGAGTGTAGCCATTGGGAGCAATTTTTTCATGCTATTTGGGAAATCCATCCAAGGGGAAGTGGAGTCCTCTGTCTTTGAATGTTGGGAGTCTTGCAGGTCAGATGTCTGTGTGTCCTTGATGACGACTTGCAAAGATGATTGTTTAGGCTTTGTAACTATGTTAGTCTGTGACATCTTATCAACTGTTTTCCTCAATGCTGGCTGAGAAAAGACTGCAAGTCTGTAATGGTCTACTAAGACTTTGGCTCCAGTCCAGCTGAGTTCAGTGCTATTTGGCTTGTAAAATTCTCTGCGATTCCAGAAAAGGTTAAAATTGTCTATGAAGTTCATACCAAATGAAAAACAAGTTTTTCCAAGCCAGGTGTTAAGACTGAAGAGTCGAGAAAAAGCAAAACTTCCTCTCGCTGGGAGTGGGCCACTGATAAAAGATTGAATTCCAGTCTTATAGAGCTCAGAAAAAAGTTTTCTGAAATCATCTTGGACAAACAGCTGTTCTCTGAAAACATCATTTGCTCCCACATGCACAACAATACGTTTAATAGTTTTATGCTCAGACATGAGTTTCAAAATGCTGTCTTTGGTGTCAGAGATGGATGCATTTGGAAGGCAACAAATAATCATCCCATAACCTTTTAATTGTCTTACAGTGGAATCTCCAAGAACAAGGGTTGTGGGATCAGGTGGTGTTACGAGCTGCTTTTTGTCTCTTCCCACAGCTCTTCGATCTTGGTGCGATCTCTTTTTACTATGTGTTTGTCCGCTTGAAAAATCCTCTTCCACATCCCTGAGGCATTCAAATTTGTTCTGAAGCCTTATGGGCTGTGGATTTTCCATAGGATTGTAGATCCTATTGTAATTTGTAGAACGAGCTGGTGTTGAAGTAATTACTCTTCTGTTTTTATTTTTGGGCTTACCACCCATCATTTGCCAGTTTTCTGTACTCACATTTTGCCCAGCTTGATTGATGAATTCTTCCACTTGATCTGCAATGTCCTCGGTCTGTCGGAGTGCAATCTCTGCATTCTCAGCCACTGTTTCTGTACTCCTTTCCTGAGATGTCGTTTTAAATTCGTCCGTCTTTGGCAGAGCATCAATCTTTGATTCCAGAATAGAAATCCTCTGTTCTAGTTCCATGCATTTTCTGCAGGATTTTTTGCTCCCTGGCATTTTGTTTTAAAAACTAACTTATCTTATAAAGATGAAAAAAAACAAAAAAAATAGTGGAAATTAAATTAAAATTAAATTAAAAGCTTATAAAGATGAAAAATAAAATGAGAAAAAAAGTGGAAATTAAATGAGAAAGTAAAGTATAGAAATAAAGATCAAGAAAGCAGGAGCAAAGCAAAGAAGCGTCCTACTCGCTTGAATAGGAGGAGCAGATAGTATTCTGTCCATCGTTCCATCTGTTCATTGCGGTATGTGATGCTCACCTGTGGATGACTTCAAGAGAGCTGTTTTCCTTGCACTCAGTCTGAAAGCTTTCTTCATTCCTTTGTATACTCCATGCATGTTCTTGCTGTCAGTAGCCTGTTGGATGCTGGAACATAAGTTCAGCCAGTAGTGGTTGGCACAGTGTCTTGCGGACCTCTGAGCATTGCTTCTTGCTGTTCTCAGGGTGGTGTGGTTCTTAGCTGACGGCTCCCTCTTGTAGTTTGTCAGGGCTTCATGCTTCACATCGATGACTGGTTTCATCTCTGAGAGGCTCTCGTCGAACCAGTCTGGATTCCGTCGTTCACGCTTGCCAAATATAGACAGGGCTGTGCTGTGGATGGCATCCCGCAGAAGGTTCCATCTTTCTTTGGCAGTCCCAGTTGATGGTTGGTCCTCTAGGGCTTTTTCAACAGCGTCAGCAAATTGGGTGCAGAATTCAGGGTCAGACACCATAGCAGTGTTGATGCGTGAAGGGCCAGAATGCTTGGAGTGGTGGAATTTCTTTGGCAGAAAGCATATCTTGCTGCGCACCAGTGTGTGGTCTGTATCACAGTCCGCACTGTGGTAGCTGCGTGTGGTGGGTACGCTCATCAGCTGGGCTCTCCTGATGATGATCAAGTCCAGCTGGTGCCATTGATGGGACCTTGGATGCATCCAGGACACTCGGTGGTGTGGCTTTATATTGAAGAGCATATTGGTGATGGAGTTTGCGATAGGAACAGAATTTCAGCAGCCTTTGACCACTTTTGTTCATCTTGCCAATGCCAAAGTGTCCAAGGCAGTTGGGCCAAGAGTCGTAGTCTTCACCCACTCTGGCATTGAAGTCTCCAGGCAGGAACAAGTGCTCCGAGTCTGGTACCTTGCCTATGGCAGCATCCAGGTCTTCATAAAACATATCTTTGACCTCCAGAATAGAGCAGAGAGTTGGGGCATAGATGCTGAAGATGTTTCAAAATGGCGCCGCAAGAGTGGCAGCTAGTTGCAGTAGCTCTGAGTGTGTTTGTGTTTTGGTATGGTTTTTTTGTACTTTTTTCATGTTTCTTTCTGCACCAGTCTCAGTCGGAAGTGTGCACCTCGGGATGTACTACTCGTGAGACTGTGCATTTGTATTTTTCTCTTTTTCTTTCTGGGGCTATTTAAATTGGCATCAGCGGACCCTTTTAGCCACGGCTCCATTGTTTACACTCGGGAGCAGCTGTTAGCACTGTGCAACACTAAGGTACTCCCCGTGGAAAGACTGGTGATCCCTGTGGAATGAAGGAGAAGGAGAAGGGGATGCAGAGCTGGAATGAAGTGCCGGGAGAAGAAAAGACGGTATAAACCATGTATACTGTCTGTCATCATGGGAAACGTAAGATCTCTCCCTAATAAGATGGATGAGCTAACGGCGCTAACCAGGCTGCAGAGGGAGTACCAGGAGTGTAGCCTTATGTGCTTCACAGAGACTTGGCTGAATGAACTCTCACCAGACTCACACGTCACTCTGGACAGATTTCAACTCGTGAGAGCGGACAGGAAAGCCAAGGAGAGCGGTAAGAGGAAAGGAGGGGGTATAGCGATGTTTGTGAATGACAGATGGTGTAACCCGGGGCACATCAGGGTAAAGGAGCAGTATTGCAGTAAAAACATTGAACTGCTAGTGGTTAGCATTTGGCCATATTACCTCCCGAGGGAATTCTCGCATGTTATCGCGATAACTGTGTACATCCCCCCCAGCGGCCAATGCTGCTGCAGCCTGTGAGCTCTTACACACTACAGTGTCAAAGCTTCAGACATCGCACCCCCAGTCCCTGTTACTAATCTCCAGTGACTTCAATCATGCTTCCCTGTCCTTCACTCTCCCAACCTTCACTCAGTATGTGAAATGCCACACCAGAGACAAGAGAACTTTGGATTTAATGTATGTGAACACCAAGGACGCATATAGTTCATCACCCCTCCCCCCGTTGGGCCGTTCTGACCACAGTCTGGTTCACTTGTCCCCTACATACATACCTATGGTGAATAAACAACCACCCACCAAGAGGTATGTAAGGAGCTAGTCTGAGGAGACCAGTATGGCACTGAGGGACTGCTTTGACACCACGGACTGGGATGTTGTGTGAACCTCACGGGGATGACATTGATAGCCTGACAACCTGCATCACGGATTACATTAATTTCTGTGTTGAAAACACTGTGCCAGTCAGGAAGGTACGCTGTTTTCCCAACAATAAACCCTGGGTGACCTCTGAACTAAAAGCCCTATTAAACAAGAAGAGGGTTTTTAAATCTGGCAACAAGGAGGAGATGAGGAGAGTGCAGAGGGAGCTGAAGAGGGGGATAAGGAGAGGCAAGGACAGCTACAGGAGGAAGCTGGAGGAGCGCCTCAAGGGGAGCAACACTGGAGAGGTATGGAGAGGCCTGAAAACCATCTCTGGCCACACAAAGGACAGTGGGAGGGGCCCTGTATTTGGGGGCCAAGACTGGACAAATGAGTTGAATCTCTTTTTCAACAGATTTGACTGTGCCCCCCCACTCACCATAGTCCTGACCGGTCTGTGATATCACTCCCCCCCTCCCCCCATAATACCTCTGACACCAACAGCTCCCTCCTCACATCACATCACCCCCCTCCGATCCCTGCCAGACCAATCCACACACTCCACCCCCAACCTCACTCTACAGGACTCACACCTCGGCTACACCCCTCGCCTCTCCATAACATCTGATCAGGTGTTGAAGGAGCTGAGGAGGATCAAGACAAGGAAAGCTGCTGGCCCTGATGGTATCAACTCCAGACTGCTTAAGGACTGTGCAGATCAGCTCTGTGGGATCCTTCTGTACATTTTCAACCTGAGCCTCAGTCTGGAGAAAGTTCCACTTCTGTGGAAAACATCATGTGTGGTTCCAGTTCCCAAGACTGCGCACCCCAGGGAGCTCAACCACTTTCGGCCAGTAGCTTTAACGTCTCCCCTAATGAAGATCATGTAGAGGATTGTTCTCTCCCACCTCTGACACCTGGTGAACAGCGCGATGGACCCCCTGCAGTTCGCATGTCGACCGGGCATTGGTGTGGATGACGCTGTCATTTACCTGCTACACCGGTCACTTTTGCACCTGGAGGGCACTGGGAGCACTGTGAGAATCATGTTCTTTGACTTCTCCAGTGCTTTCAACACAATCCAGCCATCACTGCTTAAGGGGAAGCTGGAGGTAGCTGGTGTCGACTGCCACCTGGCTGCATGGATCATCGACTACCTCATTAACAGACCGCAGTATGTGAGGCTCCGTGACTGTGTATCTGATGTGGTAGTCTGCAGTGCAGGGGTTCCACAGGGTACAGTGCTCTCTCCTTTCCTCTTTACACATCTGACTTCAGCTACAACACGGACAGCTGCCACCTCCAGAAGTTCTCAGATGATACAGCCATCGTTGGACATGTGTCGGGGGCTACGATCTGGAGTACAGAGAGGTCATCACCAACTTTGTCGCCTGGTGCGAACTGGACCACCTGCGCATCAACGCCAGCAAGACAAAGAGGTGGTGATCAATTTCAGAAGGACGGTTCCTCAAATTGCACCAGTGAACATCCAGGGTTTGGACATTGAGATCGTGGAGGAGTACAAATACCTGGGTGTTCACCTCAACAACAAACTGGACTGGACTAACAACACAGATGTCCTGTACAAGAAGGGCCAAAGTCATCTCCATTTCTTGAGAAGACTGAGGTCTTTTGGTGTGTGCAGGACACTGCTTAGGACTTTTTATGACTCTGTGGTAGCATCATCGATTTTCTATGCTGTGGTCTGCTGGGGCTGTGGAAGTTCAGAGAGGGACAGAAAGAAACTTAATAAACTGGTCAGAAGGGCTGGCTCAGTCTTGGACTGTCCTCTGGACTCCATTGAGGAGGTGGGTGAGAGGAGGATGTTAGCCAAGCTGACCTCAATCATGGATAACCCCTCTCACCCCCTACATGAGGCTGTGGGGGCTTTAAGCAGCTCTTTTAGTAGTAGACTGCTACACCCACGGTGTAAGAAGGAGAGATACCGCAGGTCATTCATACCTGCTGCTGTCAGACTGTATAACACCCACAACTTGTAACGTAGCAACAGTAACCTGTTTTTGTTGTTATATTTGCACTACTTCACCACTACTACCTCTGCCATTATTATTATTAAATGTTTATTTGATATGGACATAGCAATAACATTGGACAAACCAGATGCATTGTTTGAGTGTTTTAGCACAAGTGCTAATTTACAACACCAGTCCACAGGAGGCTTTTATAAAAATAAAAACATTTCTCATCGATGCAATTATTATGTGCAATAATATAGGCCTTAAACTATTTTTATGCATACTTATATATAATGCGTGTGTATATGTGTATATATATATATATATTTATAAAATATATTGTGTGTATGTGTGTATATATATATATATATATATATATATATATATATATATATATATATATATGTATATATGTGTGTGTGTATGTGTGTATATAGTCTACCTGTAGTGTGCAATTTTTCTGAACCTCTCAATAAGGCAATTTTTTCTATACTTTTTCACGGTAGATAATGCAAATAGCCCTCTGTATTTAATCCTTCGTTTGTCTAATTTTTATTTCAGTTTTATTTGTTATCTGTTTGACATTTTCTTGCTACTGTAACACGTGAATTTCCCCGATGTGGGATGAATAAAGTGAATCTAATCTTAATCACGAAGCTCATGTAAGTGGAGAGTTGCAAGGTGAGGATGCATTCAGTGCTGTCTGATGGTGGTTCAACAGAGGACAGCAGGCTGTTCTTGACAGCAAATCCCACACTGTGCAGTCATACTTCATCTTCAGATCTACCCTGCCAGAAGGAGTAGTCCTTCTCACGCAGTGTGCTGCTTTCTGCCAGCCTGGTCTCTTGAAGAGCAGCTTTGTCCACATTCAGTCTTGAGAGTTCGGCATCGATGACAGCCATTTTCCTTGAGTTTCCAATTTGGTGCAAGTCATTAGACCAGCCAGGACACATGGTCCTGATGTTCCAGCTCGTGAGTCGCAGGGCTGGCAGTTTCTTCTTTCTTCTTATTGTTTTGCATGGTACAATGATGCAGTCTGCTTGTTGAGAAGGTTCTCTAAGCTCCAAGCACCCACTGAAGCAGGCAGACTGAGGCGGGTCAGCACCTTACTGGCCGGGGGCTGCCCGACATTAAGGCAGGCGGTAGCTGACCAGTGGGACTGCGATCATCCCTCCCACTGATGGAGGCAACCCATAACGCCCTGCCCTATGCCAGTTGGGCTGGACTTGTAACTTGTTGACTGCTGCCTTCCATGTTGTTTTTGCTGCTTACAGCAACACCAAAGTGACCTTTCTGGGGCGTGAAGGTTTGAGATCAGAGTTTCCTTCTCCTAGATAGACTGCCTTCCCGGGCTGATGAGCTCTACCTACCTGAAGCAACTGGTTTTAAGGTGCCAGAGATCCGCCTTCACCCCATCTCCTATCAGTACAAGCAGGTCCGCCGGGTTTAAAGACCAAGCCAGATGAGCAGGCTAGGAGTTGTACTTGGTTGTCAGAGGCCATTTGAGATGTGTGCCATGTGGGATATTATCCCTGCTGCCACCCTCGGCTATGACAACCTTGGACATGTATACAGGTTGTCCCAGAAGTTAGGGGCAACTGATGCTGGGGTCTGCAGTTGGTATGACATTTTTACACAATCTGTTTCATTTCCATGAATTCACAAATGCAAACAAAATGTAATTTGTACATCAGTTTGGTGAGGGTTGATTAGATACATACAGCATTTTCCTGGCATGCTGTGAGGCCAAGTGAAGTGTGCTGTGGAATTTTGAGCAACCCCATGCATTTTTATACAGGCTCATGAAATAGTATTTTTTTTAAAATGCAACAATGACTCTGCTTTTTAATTAAAAAAATATTTGTAGGTAGTTACTTATTTAGAACTTTTTTTTAAAAATCAAAATGGCCTGTAATCCCATTCTTCATTTGATTTTGCAAATAAATTTAGGTCCGGGAAGGAGGATAGTCAAGAATCTTTAATTCAGCCTTCATGAGGCTTAATATAATATTGGCATGCGCCATCATTCTCCTTTCTGTATATCTGATTTTAAAGGTATAGATTGATTTAAAGAAGAAAACGTAAATGTGGTATTTTTCTGCAGGTATACAGGAGCATGCATTCTGAAGAATACATCGACACCAAAAGAGAGATATGTGTGAATTGGATGAGGTGAGGAATGCACCAGTTGTTGGGCCTTTTTAGTGATTTTGATTTTACAACTTCTCGTTTGTTGGAAGAACTTTATCTTCATGTCACTGATATCTCCTCCATGCTTTCTCCAAGTCTATAACTCTGATCTGATTTTTTGCCTTTTCTGGAATGTTGTCTCACTCTTGTAGGTACGTGAATTTTGCCCGTAATTATGAACAGAATCTTGTGGCATTTCGGTATCAAGGGGGAATTCTGTATCGTTGCTGTCGACCCATTAACCCAGGACAGGAGCTCTTGGTGTGGTATGAAGAGGAGTACACCAAAGAACTCAGTCCTGCACCTACAGGAACAACCAGACAGCAAGGTGTTACTTTTGTCTAAGAGGTTATCTTCTGCATCATCTCGTGATACATTTCTGAGCCTAACAGTGTTTCTTGGATGAAAGCTGTTGTATAATGGAGTCTACAATCACCAGTGCACTCCCCCAGAGAACTCATTTTGGCCAGTTCCACCAACCAGGTAGGTCTTCTCCATCATATGACCGTGACCAACCGGAGAGGGTGAAGTGTCTCAGAGGAAGCCGATAGACGTGAAGTCAGCCCACTGTGTCTCTTGCTATTGCGAGCCCTCTGTAAAGTCTGGCTCTTCATAAGAGTGCTAATTAATCTATATTTCTTACAAATAAAACTAATACTGATGACAGAAGAAGAATAGCTAAACATTTTCCACTCACCATACGGAATAAACTCAGTGCTGGTTATTCTGAAATACTGTGGATTGTATTTGTGTTTCGAGCCATTTCCTGATGAGGACTGTGAAGAACATGGTGTCCTGTCTGTAACCAAAATTGTTGTTGGTAAAAGAAATGTAGCAGTAGGTGAAAAACGAAGGAAAAATTAAGGTTTATAACCAATAAATGCACTGTCTTCTTGAAATCATATGTGGATAAGATCAAGAAACACTTGTGGATAAGATGGACGTGTGGGTTTTTGTTTGTTTGTTGTTGTGAGTCCCCCCCCAAACAGTCTGGTTACATTGGGCCTTTGTGAATATTGTATGAAGACTTGGAAAAGGTTTTATAAAAATAGCAGATTTACAAAAGGCTGATTTGTTTGTATTCATGTGCATGCTGATGAATGCAAGTCACCCACAAATGAACAAGTGTGGACACACCCCAGCTAATTTACATTTGGTGAAGCCCACAAAACTAAAATGGAACAAAAAGGTCACGATAACCCTGGGCACCCAGTGCAGCACACAAGGCAACTCATTTTTTTTCTTTCTTTTTTCTTTTCTAAAGCAAGAAAAAGAGGATAGTTGCATAAACTAATCAATTTATTTTATATTTTAATGATTATTTGAAAATGATAACTCCTCTCTAGGGTTACTTGTTTGAAACTAAATATATAGTAAACCACAAAAGGTTGTTGCATTTTTATTCGTCATGCACAATTTAACCAGAAGTAACGTAAAATGCATGCCCTGTCGATCCTGAGTGGCACAGCAGAAAAGTATCCTCCCATCATCCTTCCTATCATCAGGAGATTGCCACTTTTGAATCCTGATGATGCCACATCCATCTGTGATTGGGTGCTCGAGAGAAAAATCGGCTGGGCTCTCTAGGAGGGAGGGGTGACTGCTCTGTCTCCTCTGTCAGTAGCCCCCAAGCATAACTACATTGTCACTTATTTACAGCAGTGCATTGTGGGGGATTGCTGTGGTCGGTAGTTGAGCGATATAATAGATGTCAGATTAATTTTTACATGAGAGCGATGTAAGAGGAGCGATTTTGCCGTGCTCTGTTGTGAAAGACAATGAAGTTGGTGATTTAAAGAGGTGGATAACGTCAAGGGTTTACAGCAGGAAAATCTGAATCCAAATCAAGCTTGGTGAGAAGGTATGACACAAGTGACAAGAATTCGTACAACCTAGAGATTGACAGAGTCTACCACACTGTACATCATCAAATCTCAGAATGTCTTATTTCTGAGGACGTCTCTTGGATCATGAAGCAATCTTAGACTTAAGTCTAAATTTGTTTTTTTTAATCTTCAGTTATTCCTGAGCATTTTCTAAGAAACTTTGTTCTAATGAAATCTTAGCCTTGTACTTAATCTTGATCCAGCACAATGAAAGTTTACAAATGCAGTAAGGGAAACTATGATGAAAAATCAACTTTTGACTTAAGTCTAAGGTTGCTTTGTGATCCCCGGGCCCAGATGAACAGCATCAAAACATTTATACATGAGTGATTTTAGTTAAATAAAACTTGATATCAGCAAATGTTACAAAAAAAAACTTTGGAAACTCGCTGATCTGCTGTGTCATGTTCAGTAGAAGTACATTTACTTCAATAAATGCTGCTAGTGAAGTACGCTGAACATTATACATGCTCGAAAGAGAACCCTTCGTGGTTTGGGAGTTTTATCGGTCCAACAGGCTCGTTCAGCTGCCAAGCGCTACGGTACATTGAGAGGCAAAAGCCAAAGAATTCTTCTGTGTTTTCCAGGCTTCGGAATATTTCTAGTTTCAAACGATGAACAGTGTCGATTGTTATAATCACCAGTAACCAAAGTCCATTCTGGGTCACAATTTAAGTACGTCTTTTTCCCACCAGAGAAATGTAAGCTAAAAACACTTGCCCATTTCGATTCAGTTTGAAGGTTTTTGTTGCGGATTAAACTTACCCAGTTCTTTCTTCTCCTTGACTGGCAGCTGATAAAAGCTCAAATGAGGTGTTCTCTTTGTTGTGGAGACACAGTCAGGCACACAGCAGTTCACTTTAGGCGGCATGGTTAAAACCGGTTAGACACAACAATGCAGTGTTTACCAAGGGCGAAAGTAAACAATATGGCGGTGCTGACCCCGGGTATCGCCCATAATGCATTGCGGTAAACAAGTGATGATGTAGTTAGGCTTACTGCAGTAGCGAGTCATAGGTGTCTGTGAGCTCATGCATATGGAAGTGAGTGGATTGGGCTTTCCTCAGAGTGTGTTATGCCACCTCCTGACGTTATATGAGTAAAAGATGTGGTCAACTGGTGTTACTTGCCTCAGAGGCAAGTAACACCAATTAACTCTTGCAGCTCAGGACTTTCAACATATTAAGGGACAAGTAACATCTGATGAATGAATAATTAAATACATGGAGATTTGGTTGCTTTATTAATACAAATCCCACTGGTTCTTGAATACTGCAGTAAGGAAATTCCTCTACTGCTGCTGACCTACTTGAATGCCATCTGAACCGTTGCAGTGTGTCCCTTTTTTTATATGCCTACATTTCTTTTTAATTAAATTACTATTCTTATATGTCTAAATTTATGGATGTTGGCTTGCTTTCATGAGTTAGATTAAGATGAATCAACTGGGTTTCACAAAATATCTCAATTTAATTTCAATAAATTTGTGTATAACTGAAATTAATAAGCATTTTAAACTTGACAACCTAATCCGTCTATAAAATCCATATGACAAGATGCAGACTTTCTTGTGTGAATGCTACTAGAAACTATTTGCAAATAAATCTACTGTATTCATATCCAGTTTGATAAATAAGGCCCATTTTTGGATCTTTCAGAACCTTGAATGCTAGGGCTGAGTTTCCTTCTCAATCCTGGACGAGCTGTAAATAAGGCTAGGCTTGCCATTACCTAGACTTGACATTAGCTCAAACAGAAACCAGAAACTCCCCCTTGGTCACTCAGACCCACGGGGCTATGGCCAGTGCTGTGCATAGCTGCTGTTCCAGCACCCTCTTGAATCTAGCAGCATTCCTAGCTAGAAGCTGCTATATCTTAGTTCTCAAACTTTTTTTTTGTCTCAGTCTTCATTAATGTAGAATCTTGAATGTTTGAGGTTCAGTAAAAATGCTCCCTTACATTGGGTTAGTGCTGTTACATTTTATCATCTTGTTGCATTTTATGCTCAATTTCTGGTATTTTTGTCCTTTCATTTCTCCAGAAGTAAAGAACACTGTGCTGCAAGTCTTATCCTGCTCCACGTGTCCTCGTTCCTGTGCGTCTCAAATTTACCTCGACAAACACATCCAGAGATGCCATTACGAAGAGTATGTGAGACTTCGGGAATCAAGAGGGGTTAAATATGAGCATCAGATCTCCTCTGAAGACTCCAGTAGTCAGCCAACATCATCTGAGGGCATTTTTGAGGGCACTGCTGGCCTGTTAGGGCGGGACGGTATCCATCCCACTCGGGAAGGTGCTGCTCTCATTTCCTGCAGCATAGGTCATAGTCTCAGAACAGGCCTAGTTAATTTCTGACAATCCAGAGCCAAGGCCAGGGAGCAGACGAACAGGCTAAACCGACTGTCTGCTAGCTGCACAGAGTCGTCACTCAGGGCCCACTACATCGAGACTGTGTCTGTTCCCCGAGCTCAACAAAAAGGTAGAAATTTTCAGAGAGTTTGTTCCAGTAACCTAATCAATATAAAATTAGATCAGACTGACTGTACAGCTGCTGCCAGCACCTTTGATCTAAAGGTGGGGCTATTAAATATTAGATCTCTTACATCTAAAGCGCTAATGGTTAATGAACTCATTACTGATCAGGAGTTTAATGTACTGTGTTTAACAGAAACATGGATTAAGCCAAATGAATATATAGCATTAAATGAAGCGAGTCCTCCTGGATACAGTTATATACACCAGCCTCGTCTAACTGGCAGAGGAGGAGGCGTCGCGGTTATTTATAACGATTATCTAGGTGTAACACACAAACCTGGTTATAAATTTAATACATTTGAAGTTCTTCATACTCATATAATGTATGTAGCCTCGAAAAATAAGTCTACCCAGTTAATTCCATTGCTTATTATTTACAGGCCCCCGGGGCCATATTCTGAGTTTCTTTCTGAATTTGCAGATTTTATCTCAGATCTGGTTATTTCCTTAGACAAAGCTTTAGTTGTCGGAGATTTTAATATTCACTTTGATAACCCAGAAGACCCTTTAAAAACAGCGTTTGTGTCTGTAAGATTGTATGTGTGTTCTCGTGCATAGCTGTACTGAACTTATGACCCTTTCACACCCTGGTAAACGTGCATAATCGCGAGAACATACTCTTTTATTTTCTCTGTACCTTCTAGTTTCGCTGAAACCACATTCCTGGTTCCTCCTGTTCTAGGGGGTGTATGGTCTGCTCTTTCATGTATAATAAAAACGACTCCTTATCTGGCGAGTTGACCTTATGCCCCCGAGCCCCTTACTTATCTTGTCACGCAAGCTTCTGATGTATATAAACCCTGCTCTCTCTGTGTATCACTGAGCAGTGCCTGAATAAACCAGATTGATTTAACTCGTGTGGTTTGTTTCAACCCTGCTCCAGAGCGCTCTTACGTCAACGCATCTGAACTGAGACAGACACAGGTTCTAACAATTTGGTGACCTCGACGTGATACTCTCAATCAGGTAAGACATGTTTGATTGACTACCTGGTTGGCAGTAGTTTCGTAGTGTCCTACGGAGGACAGTTTTCCCTGGTTCGAGTCCAGGAAGAGCGCGCTATACAAATTTGTACTATATTTGTTGTCTGTTCCTCTTCAGATCCGTTTGTTGTCATTGTACGATGGGAAGCTCGTTCCCTAAGCCTGCGCCAGGGGAAACCCCGGCCGAATGGATGACTAGGTGCGGTTTTGCTTATTATGTTTCTCCTTGGCTCGATAATTTGGCAGGTTGGACCGAGGCCAACCCTCAAATTCCTTCATATCCTCGCCGAGGTACTTTCGATCCTGGTTATCTTGCATCGGCCTATCGCATGATTTATGAGGGATTAGGGGACCCCGGATGGGATCGCCCGTATATGCGGGAAGGATATGCCAAATGGTATGATATGAAGAAGATTTGGGATAATTTTAAACAGGCTTATACTCCCCGTTCAGTCCTGAAATCCATCCCGAAGCCTCGGGCTGCACCCGTCACCAAGGAAACGGAGGAGGCGGCGCTAGGAAAATCCAAATCTCATTCTGCTCCTCCAGCCTCGTTAGATAGTAAACCTCCACCTTATAGTAAGGCTGGAAAAATTACTGGTAAATCGCCGTCAGCTGTAAAAACGATTCCTAAAATATATCCGTCCTTGGCTGCTGTGTCTGCGTGCCCCCCCCCCACGGTTGACAGAGGGCAGCGTCCCGGAGGGATAAAGGGTGCGCCTGCATCAGCCAAGAACGGCAAAGACGAAGAAAGTAGTGACGATACCGATGATGACACTGATGATGACGATTGGGATAATCCCGACGATGTGGGTCCAGACGCCGGCTCGCGTCCTTATCCGCCACAAAACGCTGCTTGTGTATGGGTCGCAAAGCGCAGTGGTATTGATATAACTCCTCCGTCCCCGTCGGCTCTTAAGGACATCATCTCGCTTCTTCCGTCACCCGATAAGCCCTTGCTTTTTGTTGATCAGTTAATTAATGTTTCTCGTAATTGTCAGCTTACGGGAGCTGATTACCGGTTTATTCTGCAAAATAAATTAGGAGGCGCATATGATGAGACAGCCCTGTTAGAAAACGTTCAGGTTCTCGCCCCCGTCAATGATCAAGCTGAAAATATTAAGGAAGAGTATGAAGGGGATGACGGTCGCCCGCGTCGGCGCACCGTGACTACCTTCTTTTGGAAGGACACGCCGGACGCGCTGCAGCAGCTTCGTGAGCAGTTGACGCGATACCTGCTCGCCTTAAAACAAGCAAATAGAGACCTGTCACAGGTCACTAATTGCAAACAGGAGCGTTCTGAGCTGACGTCGGCTTTCTGGAAGCGCTTTGGGGAAGTTTGGCAACATTTGGGAGGTCTTGAACTTGATTTGGCAAACCCGAACCCAATGTTCTTGTCCACCTTTCTGTCTAATTGTCGCCCCGAAATACAGAGCGTATTAAAACATCACTGGAGTGACCGGAATAATCTGGTCCTCCGCCAGGCCGGGGAGCGAGTACGCACGTTGGAGAGCGATGGTCTTTTAGACTGTAAGATGAATAAAGCATGTTTATCTGTTGTGCCGGGCGGACGGGTGGATGGCCGACAGGAGAGGGGTCGCCGAATGGGACCGCGCGGCGGGGGAGGGAGGAGAAATGGAAAGTGCCACTATTGTGGAAAAGAGGGGCACTGGATAAGAGAATGTCATGCGAAACAGCGAGATGAGCAGGAACGCGAGAAACCCGTCATGCGCGCCGGTTCAAGCCCCACAGGGCAGAGAAATCCTGCCCGCCCATAGGGCTGCCCTCAGAGCGATGAAACCCCGACCGTTGCTATGTTAAATCTTTTATTCAGCTCCCCTCTTAACGAAGATCTTCCCACTATTGTTTTATGCCTGGCAGGGACTGAATATCCTTTTTTACTCGACACCGGGGCTACCATGTCCTCAGTGGGGAGGGAATATGCGGGTCCTTTATCTACACGGTCTGTAAGCTCTGTGGGAATAGAAGGGGTTCCTTTCCATTCCAGTTGCACGCCCCCCCTTTCTGTTACTTGTGCCCTTGATCCTTTACTGAAGTTTTCTCACTCCTTTGTTTGCATGCCTGATTGCCCTTTTAATCTTTTAGGTCGCGACCTCATGAGTCTTCTCGGACTCTCGATCTCCTTTAGCGGCTCACACATGATTGTTGATACTCCGGACGGTGCTCCGCCTGATGTTTTTGCTCTATCCAGTTCTGTGCTGCCACATAACATTCTGAACGCTGCTTGTACGTCCCAAGCTTTTTCCCCTGTTCTCTCTGCTCTTCCTAACACCCTGTGGGCGGATCATAAGGATGAGGTGGGCTTTGTTAACTGTACCCCTTACGAGGCGGTCATTAAACACTCTTCGCCAGTATATGTAAAACAGTACCCCCTTTCCCCAGCTAAACTGTCTGGCATTGATGATGTTCTGTGTTCTCTCCTAGAGCAAGGTGTGGTTGTTCCCTGTGTCAGCCCTTATAACACTCCAGTGAACCCGGTGCAGAAGCCCAACGGCACGTGGCGTTTCACCCAGGATTTGCGTAAGATTAATGAGTTAATTATCCCAGTCGCCCCATTAGTTCCAGACGTTCCCTCTCTTATGGCCTCGATTCCGTGTGAACATGCGTTTTTCTCTGTAATTGATCTCTGTTCTGCCTTTTTCAGCGTCCCTGTGGGCCACGACACGCAGCCCCTGTTCGCTTTTACGCACAGGGGAAAGCAGTACACATGGACCAGGTTACCCCAAGGATATGTCGATTCCCCCGCGGTTTTTACAGCCGTAGTGAGGGACGCCTTGGCCGGTTTGTGCCTCCCCTCGGGCTCCTCCGTGCTCCAATACGCGGATGATCTTCTGGTAACGGCGGAGGACGAGGACCTTTGCGCTAAAGCCACACTCGCTCTCCTCTCTCTTCTGGCGCAAGAAGGTTTCAAGGTCTCACGAACTAAGCTTCAGTTCTGCCTCCCCACTGTTCGATATCTGGGTCACGATCTCTCCCAGGGCTCCCGCAGGCTCAGCCCCGAGCGTGTGCAGGTCATCCTAGACACTCAGGTGCCTGCCACCAAACACGCCCTCATGGCTTTTCTGGGACTTATCAATTACTGCCGCCAGTGGATTCCTGACTGTTCCACCTATGACAAGTGTCTGCGCTCTGCAATTCTGCACTCGGACCCTTTGACTCAGCCCTTGGTATGGTCTGATGAGATGCTGACGGCCTTCAGGGCCTTGAAACAGGCTTTATGCTCGGCCCCTGCTCTCGGACTTCCGAATTACCGTTTGCCGTTTCATTTATATGTGTGCAACCAGCAGGGAACTGCGTCTGGGGTTTTGGCGCAGGAGCACGGGGGGGGTATGCGGCCTTGTGCGTTCCTCTCTAAAACTCTTGATTCTGTGGCACAGGGTCTCCCTGCTTGCCTCAGGGCGGTGGCTGCATGTGCTGTCATGGTCACGGACGCTGAACGGCTGGTTTTGTCTCACCCGCTCGTTCTCCACACCTCACATGATGTAGTGCACGTTTTAAAGAACCTCAGTACCCAGCATTTATCTGCGCAGCGTCGCTCTGGATACGAGTCTATTCTTTTGGCCACCGAAAACCTTACTGTTAAGCCCTCCTCCTCTTTTGATTCTCTCGCGCACGCGCTTCAGCGCCTCCTCAATTCACAGGATGATTTTCTTCCTTCTGAAACACACGACTGCATTTCTAGCATTCTTTTCGAGACAAGTATCCGCCCCGACTTACACTCCACCCCGTTACTTTCAGGTGATTCGCTGTTTGTGGACGGCTCGTGCTCACGCCCCTCTGACGGCGTTTTCGTGTGTGGTTATTCTGTGTGCCGCCTTCCTGATGAAACTGTTGAAGCTTTTTCTCTTCCTTTCTCCTCGGCTCAGGCTGCCGAACTATACGCTCTAACTCGTGCATGTGTTATTGCCCAGGACACAGACGTCACTATCTACACTGATTCACGTTACGCTTTCGGCGTTGCTCACGACTTTGGTCGGATTTGGGCTTCGCGTGGGTTCACCACTGCAGACGGTAAGCCCATTTCTCATTCTTCGCTTGTTACTGATCTTATTACAGCGTGTCTTCTCCCGCGCTCTTTAGCCATTGTTAAGACTCGTGCTCATTGTATTGGGGACTCTTTTGAGATCAGGGGAAACTCTCTCGCCGATCGCATTGCCAAAGCCGCGGCTGCCTCCGGTGTTTTTCCGCCTTCGCTTACTCTCTCCCTGGTCTCATCCAGTCGCATGATTAGTGCCGTTCTTCCGGACATTGACTTGATCTCCCTCCAGGCCTCCGCTTCGGCCTCAGACAACCATTTCTGGGACTCATGCGGCGCGCAGCCGTCTGACGGCGTTCGGATCGATGCTCAGGGCCGCCTTTGTTTGCCTAGACATTGCACTCCATTTCTCGTCCGCGAGTTTCATGGTCCCACTCACCGCGGACGAAGGGGGGTAGTGGAGGATTTATCCAAAATATTTTGCATCGACAAAATACACACCGATGTACATCACATTCTAGACAGATGTTTAACGTGCGCCCAGAATAATCCATCTAAACCAGGCGCGGTACATCAGCACCTTCCCATACCTGACACGCCGTTCCAGGAATGGCAGATTGACTTCACTCACATGCCAAAGCAGGGCCCCTTTAAGTATCTTTTGGTCATGGTCGACAAATTTTCACGATGGGTGGAGGCTTTCCCTTGCGGGAAAGAAGACGCTCGCACGGCGGTAAACAAATTGACGCAAGAAATCATTCCGCGTTATGGCCTCCCGGTAGGGATAGACTCTGACAAAGGTACGCCGTTCACCTCTAAGGTGACACAAGAACTATGTAAGGACCTAAAAATCCTTTGGCGATTCCACATCCCGTACCATCCACAATCCTCCGGCATTGTGGAGCGCGCAAATAGAACAATCAAGGGTAAGCTGCGCAAGGCAATGCAAGAAACCGGCACTAAAAACTGGGTACAAATTTTGCCTTTAGTTCTCGCTGACATGCGAATGACCGCTCAAGTGGCCCTCGACAACCTGTCTCCGTACGAGCTCGTGATGGGCCGGCCTTTTCCTACACCCTGGCGCAGAGGTATGCAGGCTATAGGAACGAGTGATCTTGATGTACATCTCAGTGAGTACGCCGTGGGTCTCATGCGGGTGTTGGATGAGTACTGGACGAGACTAAATTCCAAAAAGCCTCCCATTCCTGAGGCACCCACTCACCCCTTTGAGGTAGGGGATAAAGTGTTGGTAAAGAAATTTGCGAAATTAGGCGCTCCTTTGGAGGAACCGCCCTACAGTGAACCCACGGATGTGCTCGCTGTAACTCGAACGGCTGTACTAACTGACCTTTTTCCACAGTGGATTCATGCCAGTCGAATAAAGAAGGCTCCAATGTAATAGAAATCTATATTGTTGATGCTTAACAGGTTTTTGTGTTTCAGAAAGTTGCTGTGACAATAGCTGACGGCCTTTTCAGGGATCCCCTTTCCAGCATCCGGAGTGATCCGGTTTCGGCTGATCTACAAAGAGGGGATGGTCGGTGCGTCCCGCAGACTTCTGAACTGAGGAATCTGGAAGACACGTGAGCCTGGGCTACCTTCAACTATCTACATCCTGTGGACACAGAAAGAACAAAGTCAGTGACCAGTATGACTTTCCTTCTGGTATTGGTCTTAGCGCTTGGAGCAGGGAATCCCGCTCAAGCCAGCCACGAGGACAACGTTTTTTGGCGATTTGCCAATTGGACTGCTAAACAACATACTAATCAGTCTTGTTATGTCTGCCAATACATTAGAGTCTAAACTGTAGTTATACTCTGTAAACAAAGTATAAAAGAGGGGATTGTAAGATTGTATGTGTGTTCTCGTGCATAGCTGTACTGAACTTATGACCCTTTCACACCCTGGTAAACGTGCATAATCGCGAGAACATACTCTTTTATTTTCTCTGTACCTTCTAGTTTCGCTGAAACCACATTCCTGGTTCCTCCTGTTCTAGGGGGTGTATGGTCTGCTCTTTCATGTATAATAAAAACGACTCCTTATCTGGCGAGTTGACCTTATGCCCCCGAGCCCCTTACTTATCTTGTCACGCAAGCTTCTGATGTATATAAACCCTGCTCTCTCTGTGTATCACTGAGCAGTGCCTGAATAAACCAGATTGATTTAACTCGTGTGGTTTGTTTCAACCCTGCTCCAGAGCGCTCTTACGTCAACGCATCTGAACTGAGACAGACACAGGTTCTAACAGTGTCCATCTTAGATTCAGTCGGGATTAAGCAGAATGTCATAGGACCGACCCATAATGGTGGTCACACCCTTGATCTAATACTAACATTCAGATTAAACGTAGACAATATAGTCATACTTCCACAGTCTGAAGTTATCTCAGATCATTGTCTCATCTCATTCAAAATATGTCTGAGTAATAATATATGCACCTCACCACGCTACTGTATTAAACGTACTTTCACGTCAACTACTGCACAGAGCTTTATAAATGATCTCCCAGAGCTGTCAACTTTGATTGGGTCACTGTCAGCCCCTGCAGAACTCGATCAGGCAACTGAATGCTTAGAGTCAACATTCCGCCATACTTTAGATAATGTAGCTCCTCTAAAAAGGAAAATGGTCAGAGACAAAAAATTAGCACCCTGGTATAATGATGACACTCGCACATTAAAACAGACCACTCGAAAATTGGAACGTAAATGGCGTCAAACAAAATTGGTAGTGTTCAAATTGGCGTGGAAGGAGAGCTTCCTGAAGTATAGAAAAGCTCTTATGCTGCGAGATCAACATATCTCTCCTCCCTAATAGAAGATAACAAAAATAATCCTAGATTCCTATTTAATACTGTAGCAAAATTAACCAGGAATAAGTCCACTATCAACACATGCACACCTGCAGTATGTAGTAGCAACGACTTCATGAATTTTTTTAATGACAAAATTGAGAATATCCGACAAAAAATTCAAACTACTAATTTAAGGTTAGACAATGAAAGTGACCTTGTAGTTAACAATATAACTGTATCAGATCATCAGTTAGAATGTTTTACTCCCTTAAAAGAAACTGAATTACTTTCATTAATCTCTACATCAAAAGCCTCAACTTGCGTACTAGATCCCTTACCGACACATCTATTCAAACAGATAATGCCTGGAGTAATTGAACCGCTTCTAAAAATAATAAATTCTTCTCTTATGATTGGCTATGTACCCAAATCCTTTAAACTAGCAGTTATCAAACCCCTGATTAAAAAACCTGACCTTGATCCCTGTCAGCTGTCCAATTATCGGCCAATATCAAACCTCCCCTTTATCTCCAAGATCCTTGAAAAAGCTGTGGCACAGCAGTTATGCTCATATTTACATAGGAATAACATCCATGAAATGTATCAGTCAGGATTTAGACCTCATCATAGCACAGAGACAGCACTGGTTAAAGTAGTAAACGACCTACTGTTGGCGTCTGATCAGGGCTGTGTCTCGCTACTTGTGTTGCTTGACCTTAGTGCAGCATTTGATACCATTGATCATTCCATTCTTCTGGATAGACTAGAAAATGTTGTGGGAGTTAAGGGAATGGCCCTCTCCTGGCTCAGGTCTTATCTAACTGATCGTTATCAGTATGTCGATATAAATGGTGATATTTCTAGACGTACCGAGGTAAAGTTTGGTGTTCCACAAGGTTCTGTCTTGGGTCCACTGCTTTTTTCTCTATATATGTTACCTCTGGGCGATATTATTCGTAAACATTGTATTAGTTTCCACTGTTATGCTGATGACACACAGTTGTATGTCTCTGCAAAACCTGATGAGAGACACCAGCTTAATAAAATTGAGGAATGTGTTAAGGACATTAGACACTGGATGCTTATAAATTTCCTTCTGCTTAACTCTGACAAGACTGAAGTACTTGTGCTAGGACCACATACAGCTAGAAGTAAGTTTTCTGATTACACAGTAACTCTGGATGGCCTTTCTGTTTCTTCACGTGCAGCAGTAAAAGACCTCGGAGTGATTATTGACCCCAGTCTTTCATTCAAAACTCACATTGATAACATCACCCGGATAGCTTTCTTTCATCTCAGAAATATTGCAAAGATAAGAAATTTAATGTCATTGCATGATGCAGAAAAACTAGTCCATGCTTTCGTTACCTCCAGGTTGGATTATTGTAATGCCTTACTGTCTGGATGTTCCAATAAGTGCATAAACAAGCTCCAGTTAGTTCAAAATGCCGCAGCAAGAGTCCTTACTAGAACTAGAAAATATGACCACATCACGCCTGTCTTATCCACACTGCATTGGCTCCCAATCAAATTTCGTATTGATTATAAAATACTACTATTGACCTTTAAAGCACTAAATGGTCTCGCACCACAGTACCTGAGTGAACTTCTGCTCCTCTATGACCCGCCACGCCTACTTAGATCAAAAGGTGCAGGCTATCTGCTGGTACCTCGTATAGTGAAGGCTACATCAGGGGGCAGAGCCTTTTCTTACAAAGCCCCACTTTTATGGAACAGCCTTCCAAGTAATGTTCGGGAATCAGACACAGTCTCAGCATTTAAGTCTAGGCTGAAAACATATCTGTTTAGTCAAGCCTTTTGTTAATGGTGTTTATGAGGTAAAGGAGTAGATCTGGAGGGTCCTCAGACATAGAGTGTTTTGGTAAACTGGGATGTATGGATGCTGTCAGTCCCCACTCGCTTGCTCACTCGAGTTTGTTGACGGTGCAGTGGCTGGCTGCTTTATGTCCCGGGGCTCCCTCATGCCTGTGTTACCTTCTGGCTCTCTCCTTTTAGTTATGCTGTCATAGTTAGTTGCCGGAGTCCCTGCTTGTACTCGGTGCAATATGTATACTGTTCCTACTTATTCAGGTGACATTGGGCATACCTAACCACCTGTGTTTTCTTTCTCTCCCCCCCCCACCCCAAATCTGTCCCTCTGAGTTACATGGAGTCAACAGGAAATCTTTTGGTGGAGACGGTGGGGACCTCGACTGGCTATCGTAGCCTGCAGGGAATCGGCCGTCAGACATTCTGTCGCATGTCCCAGACCCGGTGAAATGTAACTGAATTGTCTTGGCCAGGCCTAAGGGTCCCATCTGCATCTCATCATTGCTGAGGAGTGTGCTCCCATCACCCAATCAAGCATCCAGCCAGAGCAGGTCATGATATATTTTTTACCATATTAACATGCCATTGTGCGTCATGCCTGATGTAAAGACTCTCGTCTCTGCGAGCCTACCACACAGATTTAATACTTGTCATTTTTAGGGCATACCTAACAACGTGTTTTCTTTCTCTCTCTCTCTCCCCCCCCCCCCCCCCCCCCATCTGTCCCTCTGAGTTACATGTTGATCCTGGGATTGAGATGCTGGCCTCTTCTGCCCCTCGGACCTGCTTGATCCATCCTGGTGCCCTGTGTCTGGTCGGAGTTTTATCGCCCCACTCCTGTGAAGGACGGCCCCATGAGGACAGTTGAGGGTTATACCTGTTAAAACTGTTAATATTATAGTCAGGCTGTCTGTTGTTGCCCAAATGAGGATGGGTTCCCTTTTGAGTCTGGTTCCTCTCGAGGTTTCTTCCTCATGTCGTCTGAGGGAGTTTTTCCTTGCCACCGTCGCCACAGGCTTGCTCATTGGGGATAGATTAGGGATAAAATTAGCTCATGTTTTAAGTCGTTCAAATTCTGTAAAGCTGCTTTGCGACAATGTTTATTGTTAAAAGCGCTGTACAAATAAACTTGATTTGATTTGATTTGATTTGATCTGATCCTCTCAGTTCTGACACTTCTCATAATGATATACAGAAGGAAATTTATCACTGCTCAGACTGTGGAAAGAGTTTTGGTCATCAGAATGCACTCAAGATGCATCAGTGCAGTCACACAGGAGAGAAGCCACATTGCTGTTATCAGTGTGGAAAGGGTTTTACTCGTCAGAGTAATCTCCAACGACACCAGTGCATTCATACAGGAGAGAAGCCGTATCACTGTTCCCAGTGTGGAAAGAGTTTTACGGAACAGAATGTTCTCCAACAACACCAGCACATTCATACAGGAGAGAAGCCGTACCACTGCTCACAGTGTGGGAAGAGTTTTAATCGTCAGAGTAATCTCCAAGTCCACCAGCGCGTTCACACAGGAGAGAAGCCGTATCACTGCTCACAGTGTGGGAAGAGTTTAATGCGCCAGAGTAATCTCCAAATACACCAGCGCATTCACACAGGGGAGAAGCCGTATCACTGCATACAGTGTGGAAAGAGTTTTACTCGACAGAGTGATCTCCAACAACACCAGCGCATTCACACAGGAGAGAAGCCATATCACTGCTCACAGTGTGGAAAGAGTTTTACTCAACAGAGTGCTCTCCAAGTCCACCAGCACATTCATACAGGAGAGAAGCCGTTTCACTGCTCACAGTATGGGAAGAGTTTTACTCGTCAGAGTAATCTCCAAATACACCAGCACGTTCACACAGGAGAGAAGCCATATCACTGCTCACAGTGTGGAAAGAGTTTTATAACACAGAATAATCTCCAACAGCACCAGCGCATTCACACAGGAGAGAAGCCGTTTCACTGCTCACAGTGTGGGAAGAGTTTTACTCGTCAGAGTAATCTCCAAATACACCAGCACATTCACACAGGAGAGAAGCCATATCACTGCTCCCAGTGTGGAAAGAGTTTTACTCATCAGAGTAATCTCCAACAACACCAGTGTATTCACACAGGAGCGAAGCCATATCACTGCTCACAGTGTCGGAAGATGTTTACTTATTCAGTTACATTTAAGACCCACAAGTTCACTAACTCAGAAACATTGCATGATTTAAAGTTGTTAAATTGAATATGGTTATTACTATTTTGGCTGAAAACGATCTGTACTTTGAATTTTATTGTTCATATCATATGATTGTTGTAAAATATATAACCTTGTAGTGATGTTTAAAACAAGACTATGTTTTCTTTTGATCTTTAGTACTCATTAATTACCACTATACAAGTAATTTTGTAAGTGGAGCATGAGACTAATTGTTAATGGAATTATTACGGATCAGGCTTTTAATGTACTATGTTTAACAGTAATGTGGCTCAAACCAAATGACTATTGAAGCATTTTAATGAGAAACATTGCAAAGCTAAAACCAATATTAGCTCCAAAAGACCTAGAAATAGTTATTCATGCTTTTATTTACAAGCTGAATAGAAGCCTGCATCTCTGATGGTATGGGGTTGCATTAGTGCGTGTGGCATGGGCAGCTTACACATCTGGAAAGACACCATCAATGCTGAAAGATATATCCAGGTTCTAGAGCAACATATGCTCCCATCCAGACGACGTCTCTTTCAGGGAAGACCTTGCATTTTCCAACATGACAATGCCAAACCACATACTGCATCAATTACAGCATCATGGCTGCATAGAAGAAGGGTCCAGGTACTGAACTGGCCACCCTGCAGTCCAGATCTTTCACCCATAGAAAACATTTGGCGCATCATAAAACGGAAGATACGACAAAAAAGACCTAAGACAGTTGAGCAACTAGAATCCTACATTAGACAAAAATGGGTTAACATTCCTATCCCTAAACTTGAGCAACTTGTCTCCTCAGTCCCCAGACGTTTACAGACTGTTGTAAAGAGAAAAGGGGATGTCTCACAGTGGTAAACATGGCCTTGTCCCAACTTTTTTGAGATGTGTTCATCTCATCTCATCTCATTATCTCTAGCCGCTTTATCCTTCTACAGGGTCGCAGGCAAGCTGGAGCCTATCCCAGCTGACTACGGGCGAAAGGCGGGGTACACCCTGGACAAGTCGCCAGGTCATCACAGGGCTGACACATAGACACAGACAACCATTCACACTCACATTCACACCTACGGTCAATTTAGAGTCACCAGTTAACCTAACCTGCATGTCTTTGGACTGTGGGGGAAACCGGAGCACCCGGAGGAAACCCACGCGGACACGGGGAGAACATGCAAACTCCTGAGATGTGTTGTTGTCATGAAATTTAAAATCCCCTAATTTTTCTCTTTAAATGATACATTTTCTCAGTTTAAACATTTGATATGTCATCTATGTTCTATTCTAAATAAAATAAGGAATTTTGAAACTTCCACATCATTGCATTCCGTTTTTATTTACAATTTGTACTTTGTCCCAACTTTTTTGGAATCGGGGTTGTATGAAAAAACATTACCCACTGTGACTTGACCTGATGGGATTAAGAGTTGGCAATGGGAGGGGTTTTCACTCTTCTCATTGAATGAATGGAATTAAAAAAACCAAAACTTCTAATTGAATACCCCTCCCGCTGCCAACCCTTTATCCCAAAACAATAGGACATAAATTTTGTGATGGCCAGTTAATTGTCCAAATCAGTGGAGCAGATTTAAGTTTTTTTGCTTGGCACATTCCTAAGAATGAACAGAATCACCTCAAGTGACCAAAAAGGTTTGACACAATGGGTCAGGTCATGTTTTTTTCACACATTCCAACACACTTCTAAAACTGCTTTTTACATCTTCATTTATCTGTTATTTTTTAAAAGTACAATCATGACGTACATATGTAACCCAGTAAAGAATTGGGCTCTGTAGTTATATATTGTCCAGTAAATTATTTCATGTGTGAGTATTTCCCCTTTTCTTTCATGGACAAAAAGAAAAAAGTGTATTATTTTATTAGAGCTGCAACTAAAACAGGTTGAAACCCTGTTTAAAATTGTGTTCTGTAAGATTATCTCCTTTACAGTATTATTTTCTATTCGCTAAGTAATGTGCCAGTCAAAGTATTTTCACCAAAACATAGTTCTTATTGGTTGTATCAGCCAATGCAGACTTCTGATTGGGGAAGTGCATTGAGTCCCGCCCCTTCTAGATTGAATTTGGCGGCAGTAGGAGAGGGAAAAAACGACATGAGCAGAGCAAGGAACGATATGAGTGGATGAATGTTATTTAAGTTAGAACCGATTTGTAATTAAATAAATGGTAGTGGATAACTTGCTAAACGGACTTCGAGACGATACTTGCGCAAAGAGAGAGGGGCTTTAAGGATCTGTGCGCCAGGAGCTCACTTTTGGCCGTGTTTTGGTGAGTGTAACTGTGTTTAGCTAGCGCGGCTAACTATAGCAGACATGTTGCTCTGTTGGCACGAAGCGCCACAGAAAGCTTGTGCTTTCCGTGCCGATATGTGAACTTGATGTTATATTTATTGTTCTGATATTGTTAAGGCTAGAGTTAAAGCTGCATATTTCTGTAATGATAACCTGATGGAGAGTATAAAATGAGTTGTAGCTCAAGTCTGAGTTGATTTGTATTTGATTTACTTTTGCACTTTTGTTAGTGTTATTCAGCGTGACTGCCATTTTAATGCACTGCCAGTGCTACAAACAATATGAAGTATGTTTAAGAAGATTTCTAGATATCTGCACTTAAATTGTGACTTTGTATATAGGAATGTGAGGTATCCGAGATGTTGATGTTGTTATTCAATTTATGATTTAAAGAGAAACACACATGCTAATTCATTGTTACAATGTTAACTAATCATAATTCATGGTTAAAAACTTTAAATAACTCATGATTGGTGAAAAAGGGGATAAAACATCCCATAGGAGAAATGCTGTACCATTAAAAAGAAAAAGGAAAAAAGTCATTTAATTACTATTGTCCACAGAAGTTTGTGCTTTCCGTGCTGATATGCGAACTTGATGTTATATTTACTGTTGTGATATTGAGTGTACTGTTGTACTATGGGACTATTTGACTACTTTTCTTTTGACATGCCCAAGAACACTCTGGATTGAAACTGACTTGAGACTCCCTTACATGACTAAAGCTAGCTTAACTGACCACAAACAAAGGGGCAAAGTTGAACTGCATTGAACCAAGGGAAACCTGAACTTTATTGCATGCAAAGAGACATTTTCTTCTATTGTAAGTGATTTGTGTTAAAACTCGTAAACTGTTTTGTTCAAAGTGTGAAACACTTGAGGGTGAAAGCATGGTGAACGCCCCAAAGTTTGGCCCCTGAGGACTTAAAAATGAAAATTACAGTAGACACAAGTGTAATATATCAAATGAAAGCTGTTGTTCTGTAGATTTCAGAAATATAAACATCATATTCAGAGTGTAAATTCAGGTCAAATACAGAAGGTTTCACATTTCGATCAAGCCAGGTTTACAGGAATATGAGATGAAAACTGTGTTCATATTCACTCAGAATGATCTAAATATGCATAAAACAGCTTCTTAATACTAGAAGATAAGTGAATTTTATCATATTTGATACTATCCAGTCACTGCATTCAAAATGTCACCAAACTCAGCAGAATTTCATGGATATCTGATGACACTTCATAGACATTAATTTTTTTTGCCATGGAATGTACGCTTTTCCCTTTTCAGTTCTGGGCATATGCCTCTTGTGCAACCTATGTGAAAGCATGCAGTTTTCTTCTCTTCTTTAAAATATACTGTGCTGCTCTTAGGCAGGGGCTCAAGGTAATTTCCTTCGACAACTTCAGTGCCTCCAGCAAAGGTGTTGCCATAAGAATCCATGGTGTCCTTCTCTAGGACCAAGGCAGGTCCACTAGCAACCATCAGGTAGTATGGAGTGAGTTCTTCACAGGCTGCTATGAACCTAACTTCCATAAGTCATTACTTTTAAACTATTCATGCAAAATAGATGAAATTTTCAAGGATTGTTCATCAATGCCAGACGCCTTTAAATACTAAAATAGAAAGTTCACAGTTCAATATTTGCCAGGGTTAGGGTATAAAAGCGAGGTTTGTCACCCCCTGCCATCTTCCTTTTTGGCTCTGGAGTCGGTTCTGAAGGTCCTACAGCGATGTTCCACCCCTCTATGGATTCACCTGGACCAGGGCTATCCACTGATAATGGAACCGTTATGCTGCGACATCGGGGGCGGAGCCAGAGCCAAAAAAAGGGTTATTTTATTTTATTTTGGCGATATCTCCGGAACGGAAGGTCGTAGAGACACGGGACCACTTCTGGCGTGTTCAGAGACCTCGAATTATGTGGGACGCCACCCACCCCCGAATCTCTACGACCTTCCGTCAGCGCTCGAAACTAACGGTGTCCCGATGTCCCGGGGACCATAAAAAATGTCATCGGGACACAAAATTATCATATCTGGGACAATCCCGGGACAATGGAAATAGCAATGGAAATAGCAACTGAATGAACTTAATGAACACTGTTAGACACGTTATAAAATACAACAGGAATGATGTGGATGATATTGACGGAAGATACCGTTCAACAGAATAAGTGAGTTTTCTTGGTGTCTTTCTAGTTCAGAAAGTTTAGTCAGTCAGCAGCACAACTAGGCTCGGACCTGCCACTATGCTGATGTTGCTAACATTTGCACCCGGCAGCGAAAGTTCATAAAATGGATAACGGAAAGTTCATAAAAATTGATAACGGTAATGGATAACGGAAAGTTCATAAAAATGGATAACGGTAATGGTGAAAATGATAAGTTGGCCTTATAAGTGCCAACAGATATTCAAGGTATAAGTAGATGAAATGAACATAAAAGGGGTCTTATTTTCAACTAAAGTGTACTGCAGATGTAGGGAGTTGAAACATTTTCTGAATGAGCTAGTTGGCCCCTTTAAATAAACGGGTATTATCTATTCATACAGTGAGATCGCCAAAGTTTAATAAACTGAAAATGCAATAACTGTAATTTTGAAGTAGATGACGTATAGGACATGTGTCGCTTGTGTCTTGTGACTTATTGTAAAAATGATATAAAGGGTTCAAAATCGCATATAGTTACAAATATAATAGTAACTTCATATGATAATATTAACCACTGGTTATTTCAGAGAGGAAAAAAATGGGGACACTATTGCTTCCATTCGGGACAATACAACACAGAATTCGGGACCACTGGGGGACACAAAGAAAAAAAGTTAATTTCGAGCCCTGCCTTCCGTTCCGGAGATATTCAACAAAAACCGTTTTCCCATAGACTTACATGGAGTGAAAATTTTATTAAGTCCCACAGCCAGGAAAGTCCTCCTCCGAGAACTGGCTCAATGTCACTTCCGTGACGGATGTTGTTTTGCACGCGCCCCGTTCAGCCCCTCTAGGTCGACTGGACGTCTTGCCCTCATTTGCACGATCGTCCAGTGCGGAGGCCAGTTCTGCTTGGGCCTGGTCAAGGGTGGCTCTTTGAAGCTTTTTGCCATAATTGCGAGTAGCCCACCTAGTGGCCGTATCAAACAGAGGGTGCCAATTGCCCCTGATCTCACTCTTTAATTTCTCCAAGAGAGAGTCTATATTTTGTTTATGAGCAATTCCAGCGTTATGGACGTGACACTTGAACTCAAAATGGCAACAAACGACCCAGTGCATGTTTTATTGTCTCCCAGTATTTAAACAGGTGTTGCATATTTTAAGGCTGTACCATACTGGAGAAGTGATAGAACAAGAACAATTCCCATAGTACATCTAGGGCATGCCAGAAAATGCCAATAAAAGATGCGTTATGGATGTGACAGAAAAAGTATCACTTTTCTTGGGTGACTGTACATTTTTATCAAACTCTGTGAAATCGTAAACCTAATGTCGAAATGGAGATATCCATTTGATAGAGGGGTCCAAAGTGAATATTAAAAAATCTTTGTTTAAAATATTTTGTATTTCATGCAGAGTTTCGGAAGGAAAAGTCAGCGTTATGGATGTGACGAAATTTCGTTATGGATGTGACGCGTCTGAAATAGACATGGCATATGTTTAGAAAATCAGCAATTTAACCACCATAACCCTTTGAAAAACTCTCTAAATATCAGCTAAAACTATCAAAGTTCTTAAATAATATTTAGGATGGCTATTGTTTTGCTGTTTTGTGGATTTTAGCATACATTTCTGTGGCTTGTGGCAATAATATAGAATTGTACATCATCAAAGTTGATTTTAGCTTGGGTTTTACATTATAAGAAAGAAAGACTGACAGTGACATTAGGTTGGTTACAAATTGGTTCAACTTATTCACATCTGTAAAATACAGGCCTAGGTGATATCTCTGGGAGTGATTTTGATGTATTACATGTTGCTTTATTTTTGCATGGTGAGGTTGACATTTACATGGACTTGCCCTTATAATGTTCTTCCAAAATCAAAGTGGCGTTATAGAGCCAGTTCCTCGCATTACCCTCTAACAGTAATTGAGTGCGCTCTGAAGGAGAGGCCGGCTTTATGATCGTGCACAAGGTTTCAGTGAGCCTTTGTAAAGATGGCGGTTGGCGTGTGTGGCTCAAAGAGGTTGAAACCTTGCTTAAGTGATGAATCGAACGGATGAGGCTATACATCGATTTGATGTTCTGCCTGTCCCGGTCAGTGATTGGTGTATTGTTTTGTGTGCTGTTTTTAGTAGGAGCTGTTGCTGCCCATCTCACCTTAGTCCTTTGATTAGAGGTGTCTCGATTTTGAGTTCTGCCCCTAAAGACACTCCGTGAGTGGTTCCCTTTATCAGCTAAGACCGCACACCTATTATCTGAATAATAAGGGTTACGACTCTTTTTCTGTTCCTTTTTGTTGAATGGGGGTCTATATTCAATATAATGTGGGTTATGGTACCATTGTGCTAAATGCATAAGGCCTCGACGGGACCTGCCCCGTTGTACCACCGTCCACTCACTCGTATTGTGAAAAAGAAGACAGAAGAAGGGGGAAATAGAAGGAAATAAACTTTAAAACAAGGGGGGGGGAAAGGGGGGGGGCAAGCCAGTCGCGACGTTTCGGGACAGTATGTACCTTCTTCGGGCGTTGGCTTGCTAGAGACAAAAATAAATAAATATAAATAAATGTGTAAGGTCCTCTAAAATAACACTGTATTTTATACTCTATATTGGATTGCCCTATTTTCTGTGTAATTAACTCCATTTACCATAATGCCTTGTGGTTTGGAATATTTTCACTGTTCTGATGTGTTGTGACGTTCTGTGCATTCGGACCAATCAGACTTATTTGCTCGTTGTAGTTTTATTTGAATTTTGATGTCAGCCAATGGTAATTGGTATATGTTTAATGCCCGCGAGTTCGCGGGCTTTTTGAGATGTTTCATCACTTCGCGAGGGAGAAGCTCACGGAGTTCCCGCCTGCTGCTGAGCAGAGAGAGATCGCGTTGTTTGTGAGCTCTATTTCAGCACTTATTTTGCAGACAGTCTTTTTATAGTTTGGTCTGCTTGTGGCCATAAACTCCGGTGTCACTCCAGTGAGTGACCTTGCTGTTTTTTTTTTTCTGCGGACACATCCGCCCTCCGTGCTGTGCCCACCGGAGCGCTTTCGTCAGTCCCGGGAACTCACTGTGTCGGGTCTGGGACCCAGCCAGCTACCGAGGGGTTTGGGGTGAGCAGCATCTTATTCGAGAGAGCTAACCCACAGCAATAGCTAGCCCTCTGCTCAGGAGCATCTGCTGCGTGACTGTACCGACATCTGTAACCTGATCCGTCTGGTTTGATCGGTGGATTGTGAGTAACGCGAACCCACACTTACACTGACACACACACACACGTTCCTCTGGTCTCGCCTGGATAGCCAGCGTTTTAGAAGGGCATTGCAGCGGTTGCTGTTCTGCCTGCAGTTCAGAGAGCTGCCACCTGTGCACCAACGGGCCCCAACTGCGCGCGCGTTTTTTTTTTCTTGTCCACTTCTTTTCTTTTGATACTTTACCCAATTTTATTTTCTTACTATGTACTGCTGGTATACACACTGTTGATGTGCTATCTGTAACATCTCTATTATGTAGGCTAATTGTTTCCGCTCTTCTTGTGCCGGTGTTACTATTTTCTTGGTGATTACATTGCATGCTTCTTTGGGAGCATTTATTGTCAAATATTATTATTATTATTATTATTATTATTATTATTGCTATTATTATTATTATTATTATTATTATTATTGCTATTATTATTATTATTATTATTATTGCTTATTAATGAATATAATCATTATTATTTAATTATATCTTGGGTGTATTGGCTGCTCATTTGGTTCTTTATATTTGAACATTCTGACATGCGCACTGCAGACTAGCTATTAGTTCTTTCACTCAAGCTACTGTTATTTTAAATTCTGAGGAAATACACCATACACTAGCTTCAAAGGTAAGTGTAGTATTTTCGCAGTGGAGGCACCGTGCTGTTAAATTTATCATTTATTAGATTCATGCTTATTATTCTCTCTCTCTACTCATACTTGCCCTTATGGTATCAGGAATCTCAGCCAGCTCACCACTCCACCGCTGAGAACTTAGGACCCTGTTGCGCCATTATTTATTGGGATTTAGGGTAACTCCTTAGTAGCCTATAGCCTACTGTGCTGGGTGATCAGCACCTGTCAAAAAAAAAGGGGGGGGGGGGTTTACAAATAAATAAATAAATAGTACGTTTTAAATGTATTTGGGTTTGATGATATTTCGATGCAATTACACGGTTTGGCCACAAGATGTCAGTGAAAGACCACAAAAAACTTTTGAATAGGTCGTGTTCTGTTTAGTCTAGAAATAGACTTTTGGAAGATAAATGCTGGATTTTGTTTAATCAAAAAAAACCCAGAGCTTCCTTCAGTCTAAAAATAGACTTTTGGAAGATAAATGCTGGATTTTGCTGAAAACAAAAAATCAGAATTCTCCTCAGTCTAGAAATAGACTTTTGGAAGATAAATGCTGGATTTTGCTTAAAACTAGAGATGCACCGATACCACATTTGTGAAAACCGATACGAGTATGAGTACTATCATTTCAGTACTTGCCGATACCGAGTACTACCGATACCGATACTGTTGATGTTATTAAAATATAGGCTACCTACATATCTATAATGGGTGGCACGGTGGTGTAGTGGTTAGCGCTGTCGCCTCACAGCAAGAAGGTCCTGGGTTCGAGGGCCTTTCTGGGTGGAGTTTGCATGTTCTCCCCGTGTCTGCGTGGGTTTCCTCCGGGTGCTCCGGTTTCCCCCACAGTCCAAAGACATGTAGGTTAGGTTAACTGGTGACTCTAAATTGACCGTAGGTGTGAATGATTGTCTGTGTCTATGTGTCAGCCCTGTGATGACCTGGCGACTTGTCCAGGGTGTACCCTGCCTTTCGCCCGTAGTCAGCTGGGATAGGCTCCAGCTTGCCTGCGACCCTGTAGAAGGATAAAGCGGCTAGAGATAATGAGATGAGACATATCTATAATCTAACACCCGCGGGCCGCCGCAATGCTCGAAACCACCCACTACAACTCTGCGCACTGACATTCAGTACCCAGCAGAGGGAGACAACTAGTCATGAACGAGTGTATAGAGAAGAAGACTCAGCCGTTACAACCAAACGCAACATCACGTCCCGTGCTCGTGGAGCTCCATACCTGTAGATGGGACGTCAATTTCCTTGGTCTTAGCGTTGCCCTCAACTGAAACAAGTTGGAAAACTCAATCAGCCATTTCTTAAAGCTCTCTCTCTCACTCTTCACTCTTAAACTCTCCCGGTTGGACTCGTACTTAAAAACTCTGCCGGTTGGATTCACCTATACAAAAATCCGATTTTCATTTGTTTGTTAGTGAGTAGCCTGTCCTACAAAACCCTTACCTAGGCGAATAGCCAACATTAAAAAAGGACAACGTTGGGGATCTTAGCGTAGGCCTATCTGCGTATGGCAGCGAAAGGCAGTGGAGTGTGGAGAGATGTTTAAAATGACAGTGTTGGGGAAAGATGTTGTGACGGCACTGTTTCATGACTACGCAAACACATCTTCGTCATGGAAAAATGGGTTGTTGTCGAACAATTTTTTTTGTCTTCTGACGAAATTAGCCTACGCTCAATGCTTGAGATTTACAATTTTTTTCCTGGGAGAGGCTTTTTTTCCTCGAACGGACGCTGGCAAAAGGCGCTTCACGGAACACTATCGGCGCATGGTATAGCCTATCATATTATGCTCAAGCCTGAGCTCAACAATGCTTCAGTTTTTTTTTCCTCTCTCGAATGGAACAAAAAGCGCTGCGGGGAACATTGGTATCGGCGCATGGGATCGGCACTGGTATCGGTTCATGGTATCGGCAACTGTTTGACAAGTACGAGTATGAGTATATTAGTGGAGTATCGGGGCCGATGCCGATGCCGGTATCGGTGCAAGCTTACTTAAAACCAAAAAAAATTAGAGCTTCCTTCAGTCTAGAAATAGACTTTTGGGAGATAAACGCTGGACAGAGCTTTCTTCAGTCTAGAAATAGACTTTTGGGAGATAAACGCTGGATAGCAGGAGAATCAATGCATGTGTGCCTATGTTTGAGCCTGTGTTCTATTTATACTCTTAGGAAGGCCCCTCCCCTTCCTTGTTAGAGAATGACTAAGCAAATTCCATTTTCCATTGAGTTTGAATGGGCTAAAATTGGTTATAATAACTAACTGAAATTATTAAATTTAATCATTTGAATACTTTTACATGTTTCTTAAATGCCATTAGCAATTTTCTATCGAATCTATTTTCAATTTTCCATATGTACCCTTACAGTTTTTTCCTTTTTCTTTTTGTATTGGAGTGAACGGGTTGCAGTTAATCTTTAGAATTGTACCAAATATTTAAATAATACCATTGGACATTTATGGTTTTTAACCCCAATCAGAACTTTCTTATGAATAGGTAATAACCACTTTCCCTTTATTTTCCTTTTTTGAGTGTTTATTGTTTTCCTTTTAAATTTTCTTTCAACTTTTAGGTATACCAGTGATTTTCTCGGCCAATTTCACATACCCATCAGGAGAAACATGGACAGGGGATACGTGCTGGCACCGCTTAACATCCAGACAGGACCCGGGAGGCACTGGCTGGTTAGGATTTCCACAAAGATCCATGTCCTAGCCTAGGCCAAGGCCGTGTTGTGCACTGTACTTCCCGAGTCCCATCCCCGATGCCCCACAGATGCCAGGTAAGTACTCCCATGTGTATTTGGATTATTATTCCGAGCCCCAGTTGGGGTTTATTGGGGTTAGGGTTATAGGGTAAATAAGGTAAATGTCTGCCCAGACCATATCAGACCATTTGGTTTTTTGGCTCTAGCGTCCGTTTGGAAGGTCCTAGAGTGATGTGCGACCCCTCCCTGCATTCAGCTGGCCCAGGGCTATCCGCTGATACCAAACCCGTTACGCTGCGACATCGGGGGCGGAGCCAGAGCCAAAAAAATGGGTTATTTTATATTATTTTGACGATATCTCCGGGTTAGGGTTAGGGTTAGGGTAGGGTTAGGGTTAGGGTAGGGTTAGGGTTAGGGTTAAGGTTAGGGTTAGGGTTCCACAAAGATCCACGTCCTGGCCTAGGCCAAGGCCGTGTTGTGCACTGTCCTTCCCAAGCCCCATCCCCGATGCCCCACAGATGCCAGGCAAGCACCCCAACGTGTATTTGGACTATCCTTCCCTAGGGTTAGGGTTAGGGGTTAGGGTTAGGGTTAGGGGTTAGGGTTAGGGGTTAGGGGTTAGGGTTAGGGTTAGGGGTTAGGGTTAGGGTTAGGCGAATGGACTCGATTTGTGGAACGCTCCCCATTGACGGGACTGCAGATTTGGACGCAAACCGATGTGAGCGGTCACAACGGATTGCAACCGTTCATCCGTAATGGCAAGTTGGAATCCAAGAATCTAGTCCTGGGAATTTGGCTAGCTTAGCATAATCGGCTAGGATCTGGGTCTGTTGGACTCTAGGGGGTAGGCTGGGACAGGAGACATGACTTCTGGAACCCAGAATTGCCTTTTTCCCCAGGGACTCGATTCTTGGAATCCAGACTCGATTTTTGGAATTTGCCCAGAAAGTGACTCTGATGGGCCGGGGAAGGCCCCTGGAGCCCTGGGCCAGGCCCCAGGGACTTGACTTTTGGAACCCAGACTTGATTTTTGGAACTTGCCCCAAAAGTGACTCTGATGGGCTGGGGAAGGCCCCTGGAGCCCCAGGGACTTGATTTTTGGAACCCAGACTTGATTCTTGGAACTTGCCCAGAAAGTGACTCTGATGGGCTGGGGAAGGCCCCTGGAGCCCTGGGCCAGGCCCCAGGGACTTGATTTTTGGAACCCAGACTTGATTTTTGGAACTTGCCCAGAAAGTGACCCTGATGGGCTGGGGAAGGCCCCTGGAGCCCTGGGCCAGGCCCCAGGGACTTGGTTTTTGGACTGGGACCACTTTTTGGGAAATTGCCCCAAAAGTGACTCTGATGGGCTGGGGAAGACCGCTGGAGCCCTGGGCCAGCCTCCCCTGGAAGTCCCAGGCTGGGGGAGCTCCACTTGGGGCTGGGGCAGCCTCCCCTGGAAGTCCCAGGCTGGGGGAGCTCCACTCGGGGCTGGGGCAGCCTCCCCTGGAAGTCCCAGGCTGGGGGAGCAGCACTCGGGGCTGGGGCAGCCTCCCCTGGAAGTCCCGGGCAGCTAACCCTACTCCCAGGGCTGGGGAGCTCCACTTAGGGCTGGGGCAGCCTCCCCTGGAAGTCCCAGGCTGGGGGAGCTCCACTCGGGGCTGGGGCAGCCTCCCTGGAAGTCCCAGGCTGGGGGAGCTCCACTCGGGGCTGGGGCAGCCTCCCCTGGAAGTCCCAGGCTGGGGGAGCTCCACTCGGGGCTGGGGCAGCCTCCCTGGAAGTCCCAGGCTGGGGGAGCTCCACTCGGGGCTGGGGCAGCCTCCCTGGAAGTCCCGGGCAGGTAACCCTACTCCCAGGGCGGGGGAGCTCCACTCAGGGCTGGGGCAGGCTCCCCTGGAAGTCCCGGGCAGCTAACCCTACTCCCAGGGCTGGGGAGCTCCACTTAGGGCTGGGGCAGGCTCCCCTGGAAGTCCCGGGCAGCTAACCCTACTCCCAGGGCTGGGGAGCTCCACTTAGGGCTGGGGCAGGCTCCCCTGGAAGTCCTGGGCAGCTAACCCTACTCCCAGGGCTGGGGAGCTCCACTTAGGGCTGGGGCAGGCTCCCCTGGAAGTCCCGGGCAGCTAACCCTACTCCCAGGGCGGGGGAGCTCCACTTAGGGCTGGGGCAGGCTCCCCTGGAAGTCCCGGGCAGCTAACCCTACTCCCAGGGCTGGGGAGCTCCACTTAGGGCTGGGGCAGGCTCCCCTGGAAGTCCCGGGCAGCTAACCCTACTCCCAGGGCTGGGGAGCTCCACTTAGGGCTGGGGCAGGCTCCCCTGGAAGTCCCGGGCAGCTAACCCTACTCCCAGGGCTGGGGAGCTCCACTTAGGGCTGGGGCAGGCTCCCCTGGAAGTCCCGGGCAGCTAACCCTACTCCCAGGGCTGGGGAGCTCCACTTAGGGCTGGGGCAGGCTCCCCTGGAAGTCCCGGGCAGCTAACCCTACTCCCAGGGCTGGGGAGCTCCACTTAGGGCTGGGGCAGGCTCCCCTGGAAGTCCCGGGCAGCTAACCCTACTCCCAGGGCTGGGGAGCTCCACTTAGGGCTGGGGCAGGCTCCCCTGGAAGTCCCGGGCAGCTAACCCTACTCCCAGGGCGGGGGAGCTCCACTTAGGGCTGGGGCAGGCTCCCCTGGAAGTCCCGGGCAGCTAACCCTACTCCCAGGGCTGGGGAGCTCCACTTAGGGCTGGGGCAGGCTCCCCTGGAAGTCCCGGGCAGCTAACCCTACTCCCAGGGCTGGGGAGCTCCACTTAGGGCTGGGGCAGGCTCCCCTGGAAGTCCCGGGCAGCTAACCCTACTCCCAGGGCTGGGGAGCTCCACTTAGGGCTGGGGCAGGCTCCCCTGGAAGTCCCGGGCAGCTAACCCTAACCTGGCGCACCAGGCGGTCCTGGGCACCCACTCTTAAGCCCTCCTCACCGTGCATTAAGGACCTTCAGCCCCGCTGGCCAGTCGAGCTGGCCCATGGTAAACCTCAGCAGTAGCACTGGCCCATGGTATAACCGAGCAGCCCGACTTTGGAGGCGCCCTGGTCCGTCCACCACGCCTAGTGCACCAGGCGGTCCTGGGCACCCACACTTAAGCCCTCCTCACCCTGCATTAAGGACCTTCAGCCCCGCTGGCCAGTCGAGCTGGCCCATGGTAAACCTCAGCAGTAGCACTGGCCCATGGTATAACCGAGCAGCCCGCCCCTGGAGGCCCATAGCTCGGCCAGGGTAGGTCCGAGGAGCCCCAGGCTTGGCAGGCTGATGCCTGGGACCTACACCCAGGGAACCAGCACGGGGGGCAGCCCCCAGCCAGGGGACGTTAGCCCCAGGATTCCAGATATCGAGCCCGAATTTGGAGGCCCATAGCTCGGCCAGGGGAGCTCCCAGGAGCCCCAGACTTTACAGGCAGATGCCTCTCACCTCTCCCCAGGGAACCAGCACGGGAAGGCCCGGGCAGCCCCCAGCCAGGGGACGTCAGCCCCAGGATTCCAGATATCGAGTCCGACTTTGGAGGCCCATAGCTCGGCCAGGGGACCTCCCAGGACCCCCAGACTTGGCAGGCAGATGCCCCTGACCTCCACCCAGGGAACCAGCACAGGAAGGCCCGGGCAGCCCCCAGCCAGGGGACGCCAGCCCCAGGATTCCAGATATCAAGTCCGACTTTGGAGGCCCATAGCTCGGCCAGGGGACCTCCCAGGACCCCCAGACTTTACAGGCAGATGCCTCTCACCTCTCCCCATGGAACCAGCACGGGAAGGCCCGGGCAGCCCCCAGCCAGGGGACGTCAGCCCCAGGATTCCAGATATCGAGTCCGACTTTGGAGGCCCATAGCTCGGCCAGGGGACCTCCCAGGACCCCCAGACTTGGCAGGCAGATGCCCCTGACCTCCACCCAGGGAACCAGCACAGGAAGGCCCGGGCAGCCCCCAGCCAGGGGACGTCAGCCCCAGGATTCCAGATATCAAGTCCGACTTTGGAGGCCCATAGCTCGGCCAGGGGACCTCCCAGGACCCCCAGACTTGGCAGGCAGATGCCCCTGACCTCCACCCAGGGAACCAGCACGGGAAGGCCCGGGCAGCCCCCAGCCAGGGGACGCCAGCCCCAGGATTCCAGATATCGAGTCCGACTTTGGAGGCCCATAGCTCGGCCAGGGGACCTCCCAGGACCCCCAGACTTGGCAGGCAGATGCCCCTGACCTCCACCCAGGGAACCAGCACAGGAAGGCCCGGGCAGCCCCCAGCCAGGGGACGCCAGCCCCAGGATTCCAGATATCAAGTCCGACTTTGGAGGCCCATAGCTCGGCCAGGGGACCTCCCAGGACCCCCAGACTTTACAGGCAGATGCCTCTCACCTCTCCCCAGGGAACCAGCACGGGAAGGCCCGGGCAGCCCCCAGCCAGGGGACGTCAGCCCCAGGATTCCAGATATCGAGTCCGACTTTGGAGGCCCATAGCTCGGCCAGGGGACCTCCCAGGACCCCCAGACTTGGCAGGCAGATGCCCCTGACCTCCACCCAGGGAACCAGCACAGGAAGGCCCGGGCAGCCCCCAGCCAGGGGACGCCAGCCCCAGGATTCCAGATATCAAGTCCGACATTGGAGGCCCATAGCTCGGCCAGGGGACCTCCCAGGACCCCCAGACTTGGCAGGCAGATGCTCCTGACCTCCACCCAGGGAACCAGCACAGGAAGGCCCGGGCAGCCCCCAGCCAGGGGACGCCAGCCCCAGGATTCCAGATATCAAGTCCGACTTTGGAGGCCCATAGCTCGGCCAGGGGACCTCTCAGGACCCCCAGACTTTACAGGCAGATGCCTCTCACCTCTCCCCAGGGAACCAGCACGGGAAGGCCCGGGCAGCCCCCAGCCAGGGGACGTCAGCCCCAGGATTCCAGATATCGAGTCCGACTTTGGAGGCCCATAGCTCGGCCAGGGGACCTCCCAGGACCCCCAGACTTGGCAGGCAGATGCCCCTGACCTCCACCCAGGGAACCAGCACAGGAAGGCCCGGGCAGCCCCCAGCCAGGGGACGCCAGCCCCAGGATTCCAGATATCAAGTCCGACATTGGAGGCCCATAGCTCGGCCAGGGGACCTCCCAGGACCCCCAGACTTGGCAGGCAGATGCCCCTGACCTCCACCCAGGGAACCAGCACGGGAAGGCCCGGGCAGCCCCCAGCCAGGGGACGCCAGCCCCAGGATTCCAGATATCGAGTCCTACTTTGGAGGCCCATAGCTCGGCCAGGGGACCTCCCAGGACCCCCAGACTTGGCAGGCAGATGCCCCTGACCTCCACCCAGGGAACCAGCACAGGAAGGCCCGGGCAGCCCCCAGCCAGGGGACGCCAGCCCCAGGATTCCAGATATCAAGTCCGACTTTGGAGGCCCATAGCTCGGCCAGGGGACCTCCCAGGACCCCCAGACTTTACAGGCAGATGCCTCTCACCTCTCCCCATGGAACCAGCATGGGAAGGCCCGGGCAGCCCCCAGCCAGGGGACGTCAGCCCCAGGATTCCAGATATCGAGTCCGACTTTGGAGGCCCATAGCTCGGCCAGGGGACCTCCCAGGACCCCCAGACTTGGCAGGCAGATGCCCCTGACCTCCACCCAGGGAACCAGCACAGGAAGGCCCGGGCAGCCCCCAGCCAGGGGACGCCAGCCCCAGGATTCCAGATATCAAGTCCGACTTTGGAGGCCCATAGCTCGGCCAGGGGACCTCCCAGGACCCCCAGACTTGGCAGGCAGATGCCCCTGACCTCCACCCAGGGAACCAGCACGGGAAGGCCCGGGCAGCCCCCAGCCAGGGGACGCCAGCCCCAGGATTCCAGATATCGAGTCCGACTTTGGAGGCCCATAGCTCGGCCAGGGGACCTCCCAGGACCCCCAGACTTGGCAGGCAGATGCCCCTGACCTCCACCCAGGGAACCAGCACAGGAAGGCCCGGGCAGCCCCCAGCCAGGGGATTCCAGCCCCAGGATTCCAGATATCAAGTCCGACTTTGGAGGCCCATAGCTCGGCCAGGGGACCTCCCAGGACCCCCAGACTTTACAGGCAGATGCCTCTCACCTCTCCCCAGGGAACCAGCATGGGAAGGCCCGGGCAGCCCCCAGCCAGGGGACGTCAGCACCAGGATACCAGATATTAAGCCTCAGTGGGTTCCCCAAGCCCACTCATCATCTGTATCCTGATGGCACCTCTCAGCAGCACCAGGTGCGCAACAGCACTTCCAGGGAGGGGATGCAGTCGCCCTCCTCCCAGGAGAGAGCTCTCCTCCTCGGGCACGGCCAGGGGGAAGAGTGCCCTGGTCCATCCACCATGTCTAAGATTTTGGCCATGTCTGAATCCCATGGTATAACTGCCCATGGTATAACTGAGCAGCCCGCCCTCGGAGGCCCATAGCTCGGCCAGGGGAGCTCCCAGGTGCCCCTGACTGCAGGTTCCCCCAGGATTCCAGATATCAAGTCCGATTTGGAGGCCCCTAGCTCGGCCAGGGGACCTCCCAGGACCCCCAGACCTCATAGGCAGATGCCCCTGACCTCCACCCAGGGAACCAGCACGGGAAGGCCCGGGCAGCCCCCAGCCAGGGGGACGGTAGACCCAGGATTCCATGAATCAAGTCTCAATGGGTTCCCAGGCCCACTCATCCCCTGTATCCCGATGGCACCTCTCAGCAGCACCAGGTGCGCAGCAGCACTTCCAGGGGGGGATGCAGTCTCCCTCCTCCCAGCAGAGAGCTCTCCTAATCGGGCATGGACAGGGGGAAGAGTCCCTGGTCCATCCACCCTGTCTAAGTTTTTGCCCTAGCCTGAATCCCATGGTATAACTGCCTATGGTATAACTGCCCATATTATATCTGCCCATGGTATAACTGAGCAGCCCCAGACTGCAGATTCCACCAGGATTCCAGATATCCAGTCCGATTTTGGAGGCCCCTAGCTCGGCCAGGGGACCTCCCAGGACCCCCAGACTTTACAGGCAGATGCCCCCGACCTCCACCCAGGGAACCAGCAGGGGAAGCCCCCAGCCAGGGGACGCTATCCCCCGTGGGGCCCCACTCAGTCGGAGGTTCGATACAAGGCCCGAGCCCCAACTTGGAGGCCCATAGCTCGGCCAGGGGAGGTCCCAGGAGCCCCAGGCTTGGCAGGCTGATGCCTGGGACCTCCACCCAGGGAACCAGCACGGGAAGGCCCGGGCAGCCCCCAGCCAGGGGCCGTTATTCCCCGTGGGGCTCCACTCAGGTGGTGGTTATACACAAGGCCCAAGCCCCAACTTGGAGGCCCATAGCTCGGCCAGGGGAGGTCCCAGGAGCCCCAGGCTTGGCAGGCAGATGCCCCTGACCTCCACCCAGGGAACCAGCACGGGAAGGCCCGGGCAGCCCCCAGCCAGGGGCCGTTATTCCCCGTGGGGCTCCACACAGGTGGTGGTTATACATAAGGCCCAAGCCCCAACTTGGAGGCCCATAGCTCGGCCAGGAGAGGTCCCAGGAGCCCCAGGCTTGGCAGGCTGATGCCTGGGACCCCTCCCCAGGGAACCAGCACGGGAAGGCCCGGGCAGCCCCCAGCCAGGGGCCGTTATTCCCCGTGGGGCTCCACACAGGTGGTGGTTATAGACAAGGCCCAAGCCCCAACTTGGAGGCCCCTAGCTCGGCCAGGGGAGGTCCCAGGACCCCCAGACTTGGCAGGCAGATGCCCCTGACCTCCACCCAGGGAACCAGCATGGGAAGCCCCCAGCCAGGGGACGCTATCCCCCGTGGGGCCCCACTCAGTTGGCTGTTTTATACAAGGCCTGAGCCAGACCATGGAGGCCCATAACTCGGCCAGGGGAGGTCCCAGGAGCCCCAGACTTGGCAGGCTGATGCCTGGGACCTCTCCCCAGGGAACCAGCACGGGAAGGCCCGGGCAGCCCCCAGCCAGGGGCCGTTATTCCCCGTGGGGCTCCACTCAGGTGGTGGTTATACACAAGGCCCAAGCCCCAACTTGGAGGCCCCTAGCTCGGCCAGGGGAGGTCCCAGGACCCCCAGACTTGGCAGGCAGATGCCCCTGACCTCCACCCAGGGAACCAGCACGGGAAGCCCCCAGCCAGGGGACGCTATCCCCCGTGGGGCCCCACTCAGTTGGCTGTTTTATACAAGGCCTCAGCCAGACCATGGAGGCCCATAGCTCGGCCAGGGGAGGTCCCAGGAGCCCCAGACTCGGCAGGCTGATGCCTGGGACCTCTCCCCAGGGAACCAGCACGGGAAGGCCCGGGCAGCCCCCAGCCAGGGGCCGTTATTCCCCGTGGGGCTCCACACAGGTGGCGGTTATACACAAGGCCCGAGCCCCAACTTGGAGGCCCCTAGCTCGGCCAGGGGAGGTCCCAGAAGCCCCAGACTTGGCAGGCAGATGCCCCTGACCTCCACCCAGGGAACCAGCACGGGAAGCCCCCGCCCAGGGGCCGTTATCCCCCGTGGGGCCCCACTCAGTTGGCTGTTTTATACAAGGCCCGAGCCAGACCATGGAGGCCCATAGCTCGGCCAGGGGAGGTCCCAGGAGCCCCAGGCTCGGCAGGCTGATGCCTGGGACCTCTCCCCAGGGAACCAGCACCCGAAGGCCCGGGCAGCCCCCCGCCAGGGGCCGTTATTCCCCGTGGGGCTCCACACAGGTGGCGGTTATACACAAGGCCCGAGCCCCAACTTGGAGGCCCATAGCTCGGCCAGGGGAGGTCCCAGGAGCCCCAGACTTGGCAGGCAGATGCCTGGGACCTCTCCCCAGGGAACCAGCACCCGAAGGCCCGGGCAGCCCCCCGCCAGGGGCCGTTATTCCCCGTGGGGCCCCACTCAGGTGGCGGTTATACACAAGGCCCGAGCCCGACTTTGGAGGCCCATATCTCGGCCAGGGGAGGTCCCAGGAGCCCCAGACTTGGCAGGCAGATGCCTGGGACCTCTCCCCAGGGAACCAGCACCCGAAGGCCCGGTCAGCCCCCCGCCAGGGGCCGTTATTCCCCGTGGGGCTCCACTCAGGTGGCGGTTATACACAAGGCCCGAGCCCGACTTTGGAGGCCCATATCTCGGCCAGGGGAGGTCCCAGGAGCCCCAGACTTGGCAGGCAGATGCCCCTGACCTCTCCCCAGGGAACCAGCACCCGAAGGCCCGGGCAGCCCCCCGCCAGGGGCCGTTATTCCCCGTGGGGCTCCACTCAGGTGGCGGTTATACACAAGGCCCGAGCCCGACTTTGGAGGCCCATAGCTCGGCCAGGGGAGGTCCCAGGAGCCCCAGGCTTGGCAGGCAGATGCCCCTGACCTCCACCCAGGGAACCAGCACGGGCGGTCATGTCTGAGGCCCCAGCCCGACTTTGGAGGCCCATAGCTCGGCCAGGGGAGGTCCCAGGTGCCCCTGACTGCAGATTCCCCCCAGGATCCCAGGTATCAATTCCAAAAACATAGTCCCAATTCCAAAAGTCGAGTCTGGGCCACAGACCCCGCAGGGCGGCAGGGGAGACCAGTCTGCATGGCCCTGCAGTGGAATTTCCCCATTTTGGGCCAATTCCACAAATCAAGTCTGGGAAATAGCCACCTGGTGTCATGGAACGGTACTGCAGCTGAACTTGGGATAAGGGGGTTTATCGCGGTATAAAATCGTGGGGAGGTCCAAAATTAATTCCAAGGGTGTCATAAAATCTGTAATAACCCTCTGCAAAATCCCAAAAAGCGACCCAGCCCACAGGAAAACCGTTTAATGGCTTTTCGGAATTTCGGACTCGATTTGTGGAATCCAATTCCACCTTAAGAGTCTATTGTCCTAACTTTTCCTAATTATGGTTAGGGTTAGGGTTAGGGTAGGGTTAGGGTTAGGGTTAGGATTTCCACAAAGATCCACGTCCTAGCCTAGGCCAGGGACGTGTTGTGCACTGTCCTTCCCGAGTCCCATCCCCGACGTCCCACAGATGCCAGGTAAGTACCACCATGTGTATTTGAATTATTATTGCGAGACCCCGTTGGGGTTCCTTGTGGTTGGGGTTAGGGTTAAGGTTATGGTTGGGGTTAGGGTTAGGATTTGGGGTTAGGATTTGGGGTTAAGGTTAAGGTTAGGGTTATGATTAGGATTTGGGGTTAAAATTAGGATTTAGGGGTTTTTTTTGGTTAGGGTTTGGGATTAAGCTCCCATGTGTATTTGGATTATTATTGCGAGACCCTCCGTGTAACCCTCCGTTGGGGTTTATTAGGGTTGGGGTTAGGGTTAAGGTTAGGGTTATGATTGGGGTTGGGATTAGGGTTAAGGTTAGGGTTATGATTAGGGTTTGTGGTTAAAGTTAGGATTTAGGGTTTTTTGGTTAGGGTTCGGGATTAAGGTTGGGATTGGGGATAAAACCCCTCTCAATTATTAAGTCCCCCAGGAAATTTGGAGCCCAACCGTGAGATCCATTTAATCTCCCATGCTTTACGCTGTGTGGAGGTCCAAGCGGGGTTGCACTGGAGGCCAGTGACCCTTAACGCTTCCGGGCCATGTTGGATAAAGTGCTGTACCACGTGTGTATCGGTTTCTCTTTTTCTTTTAATATTGTACCTGTGTTGGTTCATGCGTGTGGCTATGGAGTTTTTCGTCTCCCCCACATACTGGGCTTGACATTTAATACAATAAATGAGATAAACACAATTTTTAGATTTGGGATTTAAAGTGGTACGAATTGCAAAATTTTCTTTAGTGGTTTTATTGGAAACCCAACCCCTGTGCCTGAACTCAGGACAATGCTGAGTTTCCCTCAAAACCAATGTGGGCTTTAATCTGCTATGGACTAACCAATCCCCCAAGTTTTGGTTTCTCCGGAAAGCCGATATTATTTTGTAATTTTTGAGTGCCGTAGAGCTTTTGATAATTTTGTCAAAATTGGCCTTGACTTTTGTGTTTAGCTCCCTACTGATCCCTGAAAAGGTGGTGATGAAGGGGATTATTTCCTTATCGTCCCTGGCCTTGACCTGCCGAAAGGTTTTGAGGACATTCCGGAGGAAGGACCGTGAGTAACCCCTAAATCTTAGTGCTCTGAATAAGGTAACTGTGGCTTTCCAAAAGTCTTCTTGCCTGGAACAGATTCTCTGAAATCTCAGCAATTGGGACTTTACTACACCCCTGAAGGTATGTTTTAGGTGAAAACTACTCTTATGTAGCAATGCATGGGTGTCTGTTTCTTTAAAATAAACTTTCGTATCCAAAATCCCGGTGCTGTAGAAATCAGGGCCCTTAAACGTTACTGTATCAAGGAAATTAACCGAATCTTTAGCGAGTTGGTATTTGATTTTAATCGAGGGGTGATGGTTATTGAGACCTTGAGCAAAAACCTCAAAGTTCTCCTTTGTATCTTCCCAGACACCCCATATGTCATCCAAAAACCTAAAGTAGTATTTCGGTTTCACAGGGTTGACCGCCAAGGCCGTTTCCTCCCACGCCGCCATGTAAATATTGGCATAGGACGGTGCGAATCGCTTGCCCATTGCTGTTCCCTTGATCTGCAGATAGCATTCAGAATCAAATTCAAAGTCGTTGCGTGTAAGGTTAATTTCCAAAAGTTGCAGAATTACATCATCGGGTCTTTTGCTGTCGGGGTATCGATTAAACCATTCCCGTACAGCTCTGAGGCCTGACTCAGTTTCAATGTTAGTATATAAACTCTCGATATCAATCGCAAACAAAAAGGCTTCTGTGGGGATCCGGGCCTCCCTGATCTTATCAATGAAATCATAAGTATCTTTAATGTAGCTGGGGTGTTTGATCGAAACGGGGTGAAGAAAATGTTCGATGTATTCGGCCACTCGATACGTCTCACTCCCGCAGTCCGAAACTATGGGACGTCCGGGGGGAATTTCGAAAGGGACACTCCACGTTTTTGGGTCTTTATGGATTTTGGGCAATAGATAAAAACTCCTCTGTCTGGGGTTGTCTTGTCCTAAAAGATATTGGCCCTGTTTCCTATTTAGGTATTTATTTTCACAGAGCCGGTCCACTATGTCCCGGATCATGGATAGGGTCTCCAAATAAATAGGTTTAGGGAGTTTGACGTAATACTCCGAGTTAGTCAGTTGTCTCTTAGCCTCCCAAACATATTGGCTCTTATCCAATATGACCACAGTACTTCCCTTATCTGCAGGTTTAATGACAATGTCACGATTCTGACTCAATTGCCTGAGTGTTTTAACCTCCCCACGAGATAAATTACATAAATCCCTAGAGTTCCAGTTAAGGGTTTTTAAGGCATAATTATTAGCTACCGTATATTTTTTAATGACCAAGGGGAGTTGAGAAAACTTAGGTGTCCAATCCGATTTAGGGGTAAAAGGGATGGGCCGATAGTTGTTCTTTTTAATCTCGTAATACGAATTTAATTTGATTTGGCGGTGAAAAGTCTGTAGATCGTTACTCAACTGGGACTTCTGATCTTTATGTAGGTCTACTGTCGGAATAAACGTCAGGCCTTTCTGAAGCAAATTGAGTTGTTCCCGATTCAGGGTAAAAGAGTGTGATAAATTTAAGACCGATTTGTCAGCCCCCTCCAGTGCCGCTGGGATTATGGGGTTTACAGGTTTAAGAATGACGTCCAGTGGTTCAACATGACTTGAGCGGTCTTTGGGGTCCAATGGATGCCGTCGTCCAGAGTCTCGAATAGAGGGTCTGGGAGCAATGGGATGTAATTAGACGCCTTTTTAATGGACTCATTGAGTTTGTCCATTCTGCGTTTTTGGACCGGATCCAGAGTTTTGGAGTAATTGACCAGAGGAATCCAAATTCTTGTGGCAACGAAAGTCTCTCTGGCCTGGTTAATGGCCCTTTGCAACTGTTTTAGGGCCGTTTTGTCTATGAGTTGGCCCCTGTGGTTAATGCCGAATGCCAAAATGACTTTTTCGACTCTGCAATTAAGAACCGCATGTAATATGATGTTTGCTGCATGTGCGAAGGTTGCCCCTGGGAAACTGTCAATCTGCAGATCTGGAATATGATATTCTAATATCCTGCCGAGATTAGAGTCCCCTATGATTAACCATTTTTTGCTGATTGTGAGATTCCAATCCTGTAATTTCCTATTTGTTTTCAGATGTCTAGTGGGTCTGAACCTTTGTTGCGGTGGCTTCCACCACTCCAGACCAGCTTCAGGAACAAGATCTATGTTACGACTTGTGCTGATGGGTGAAGAAATATTTGTGACATTGTCCAGCCTGCCTGTGACCGGCGTGAGAGACATCCTTGTGGGTGCCTCCTCATCCGATTCCTCATCTATGAGCGAGATGAGCAGTTCCTCCTGTTCCATTTGTTGGGACAAGTCTGACGGAGGAGGTTCATGAACTATTGCCCCTGCATTGTTTGTGTGCACCTCGGGAGGCTCACGCAGAGGTTGTGGGTGTGAGGCGCTTCGAACCGTGAGTGGAGGATCCGAGATAGGAAGTTCCTCCTGTTCCATTTGTTGGAACGAATCTAACGGAGGAGGTTCATGAACCATTACCACTACGTTGTTTGTGTGCACCTCGGGAGGCTCACGCAGAGGTTGTGGGTGCGAGACTCTTTGAACCGTAGGTGGAGGATCCGAAACGATCTCACACCATTGCATGCAAGTCTCCTCTATGACATTGGGGTTTCTTTGTTTAGGCCGAGACCTGCGGGGCGATTTAGGTGCAGGAGTGCTGTCCCAGGTATTGTCTGGGAGCGGGGAGGTGGCAGCATCCCTCCTGGGAAGGGGCGGAAAGTCCTCCTCCGAGAACTGGCTCAGTGTCACTTCCGTGACCGATGTCGTTTTACACGCGCCCCGTTCAACACCTCTGGATAGAGTGGACATCTTGCTCTCATTCGCACGATCCTTCAGCGAGGAGGCCAGTTCTGCTTGGGCCTGATCAAGGGTGGCTCTTTGCAGCTTTTTGCCATAATTGCGAGTAGCCCACCTAGTGGCCGTGTCAAACAGAGGGTGCCAATTGCCCCTGATCTCCCTCTTTAATTTCTCCAAGAGAGAGTCTATATTTTGTTTATAATGTTCTTCCAAAATCAAGTTGGTGTTATAGAGCCAGTTCCTCGCATTACCCTCTAATAGTAGTTGAGTAGGCTCTGAAGGAGAGGCCGGCTTTATGATCGTGCACAAGGTTTCAGTGATCCTTTGTAAAGATGGTGGTTGACGCGTGGGGCTCAAAGAAGTCGAAACCTTGCTTAAATGATGGATCGAACGGATGAGGCTATATATCAATTTGATGTTCTGCCTATCCCGGTCAGTGATTGGTGTATTGTTTGTGTTGTTTTTAATAGGAGTTGTTGCTGCCCATCTCCCCTTAGTCATTTGATTAGAGGTGTCTCTATATTGAGTTCTGCCCCTAGAGACACTCCGTGAGTAGTTCCCTTTATCAGTTAAGACCGCAAACCTATTAACTGAATAATAAGGGTTACGAGTCTTTTTCTGTTCCTTTTGGTTGAATGGGGATCTATATTCAATATAACGTGGGTTATGGTACCACTGCCTAAGGCCTCGACGGGACCTGCCCCGCTGTACCACCGTCCACTCACTCATGTTGTGGAAAAGAAGAAGGAGGAAAAAGAAGAAAAATAAACTCTGTATAAAACAAGTATGAAAAAAAAGGGGGGAAAAAAAGAGGGGGGGCAAGCCAGTCGCGACGTTTCGGTACAGTATGTACCTTCTTCAGGCGTTGGCTTGCTAGAGATAAAAATAAATAAATAAATAAAAGTAAATAAATAAATATATAGAAATAACCAGTATGTTTTAAATGTATTTGGGTTTGATGATAATTTTCGATGTAGTAACACGGTTTGGCCACAAGATGCCAGTGAGAGACCACAAAACTTTTTGAATGGATAGTTTTCTGTTTAGTCTAAGGATAGACTTTTTGAAAAATAAATGCTAGATTTTGTTTAGTCAAGAACAACCCTAACTTCCTTCAGTCCAGAAATAGACTTTTGGAAAGCAAAAGTTGGATTTTGTTAAAAACAAAAAAACAAAAATCTCCTCAGTCTAAAAATAGACTTTTGGAATATAAATGCTGGCTCTTGCTTAAAACAAAACCACAAAATATACTAAAGCTTCCTACCGTCTAGGAATAGACTTTTTAGGAGCTGAACGCTGGACAGAGCTTTCTTCAGTCTAGAAATAGACTTTTGAGAAATGAACGCTGGATGGCAGGAGAATCCATGCATGTGTGCCTGTGTTTGAGCCTGTGTTCTATTTATACCCTTAGGAAGGCCCCTCCCCTTCCTGGTTAGAGAATGACTAAGCACATTGCATTTTCCATTGAGTTGAATGGGCTAAAATTGGTTATAAAAAATGACTAAAATTATAAAATTTGATCATTTGGATGCTTTAACATGTTTCTTAAATGCCATTTGGAATTTTCTATAGAATGTATTTTCAATTTTTCATATGTCCCCTTACAGTTTTTTTTCTTTTTCTTTTTGTATTGGAGTGAATGGGTTGCCATTAATCTCTTGAATTTTACCAAATATTTAAATAATTCCAACGGACATTTATGGTTTATAACCCCAATCTTGGCTTGCTTATGAATAGGTAATAACCACTTTCCCTTTATTTTCCTTTTTGAGTATTTATTGTTATCCTTTTAAATTTTCTTTCACCTTTTAGGCATGTCAGTATTTTCTCGGCCAAATTCACATGCCCATCAAGAGAAACATGGATAGGGGATACGTGCTGGCACCGTCTAACATCCAGACAGGACCCGGGAGGCACTGGCTGGTTAGGATTTCCACAAAGATCCACGTCCTAGCCTAGGCCAGGGACGTGTTGTGCACTGTCCTTCCCGAGTCCCATCCCCGACGTCCCACAGATGCCAGGTAAGTACCACCATGTGTATTTGAATTATTATTGCGAGACCCCGTTGGGGTTCCTTGTGGTTAGGGTTAGGGTTAGGGTTAGGGTTACCACAAAGATCCACGTCCTGGCCTAGGCCAAGGCCGTGTTGTGCACTGTCCTTCCCAAGCCCCATCCCCGACGCCCCACAGATGCCAAGCAAGCACCCCAACGTGTATTTGGACTATCCTTCCATTCTCCTTTGATGTTAAACGTGGCGTGGGGATTGTATCTCAGTCAATTTTAGGACACATCATCAGTAGTGTTCCTTTGAATCATGGGGTGTTTCGGCCTTTCAACACTAGACACCCTCATCAAAGGTGGCCAGCCACAGGGTGATCAAACCCGAGCTTGTGTCCCATGCCCAATCACAAGTCCAGGATTTGGGGATGGGTTAGGGTTATGATTTGGGGTTAGAATTTAGAATTGGGGTTATGGTTAGAATTAAGGTTAGGAGTCAGCTTGTACCTCTTGGGGTTGAGGTTAGAATTAGGGTTAGGGTTAGAGTTCATATATTTGGGTTTTGTTTAGTCTAGATGTAGACTTTTGGAAAACAAACGCTGATGGCCAATATTCTGTTTTTAAAGAAATAATAACATTTAAATGCAATTACATGGTTTGGCCACAAGATGGCAGTGAGCCCTTTTCAGTCTAAAAACAGACTTTTATCGCTTACCCCTTGCTGCTCCCCCAATCTGCAAACAGCACTCAGAACCAAAAAGTCATTATGTGTCAGACCGACCTCCAAAGGCTGCAGAACCACATCCTCGAAACAAAGAAAAGACAGTTATTCAGAGGCTGTCCTGTTTTTCAGCCTTAAGCTAGAAATGGCTTGTTTACCCTTGACTTCATGGCTTGTTTTGCCTTGGCTTCTGTGTAGCTTTTTTCCTTTTACTCAGTCTTGTGGCTAGTTTTGCCTTGACTTCTTTTACCTTTGACTCTGTGGCTTATTTTGCCTTGACTTCTTTTTCCTTTTGACTCTGTGGCTTGTCTTGCCTTGACTTCTTTTTCCTTTGACTCTGTGGCTTATTTTGCCTTGACTTCTTTTTCCTTTTGACTCTGTGGCTTGTCTTGCCTTGACTTCTTTTTCCTTTGACTCTGTGGCTTATTTTGCCTTGACTTCTTTTTCCTTTTGACTCTGTGGCTTGTCCTGCCTTGACTTCTTTTTCCTTTCACTCAGTCTTTGTGGCTTGTTTACCCTTGACTCTGTGGCTTGTCTTTGCCTTGACTTACTGTGTGGCTTGCTTTCCCTTGACCATGTAGCTCCTGAAATCTGCTGGAGGCCGCTGACATTTTTGCTTCTCCCTAGTATAGTCTCCACTGTGCAACCTTGTGGCTTGTTGTGGCTTGTTTTCCTTAGGGAGGCCCCTCCCCTTTACTGGGTAGCTTCCTCGTTGGGGAATGACTAAGCAATTATTTTCCCTTAACTTAGTGGCTTGTTTTGCCTTGACAGGATATTTCCCTTAGACATTTATGGTTTTAAACCCCAATTAGGACTTTCCCATATTAGGACTCTCTTATGAATATAAACCCAAATTAGGACTTTCTTATGAGTAGGTAATAACCATTTTCTCCTTATTTTTATTTCCCAGGAACATTTATGTTTTTAATTTTCTTTCACCCTTTAAGCATACCAGTGACTTTCTCGGCCAATTTCTTGTTTTCCCTTTACTTTGTGGCTTATTTTGCCTTAACTAGCACATGCCCATCAGGAGGAACACTAGAGGATACACGCTGGCACCGCACAACGTCCAGACAGGACCCGGGAGGCACTGGCTGGTTAGGTTTACCACAAAGATCCACGTCCTGGCCTAGGCCAAGGCCGTGTTGTGCACTGTCCTTCCCAAGCCCCATCCCCGACGCCCCACAGATGCCAAGCAAGCACCCCAACGTGTATTTGGACTATCCTTCCATTCTCCTTTGATGTTAAACGTGGCGTGGGGATTGTATCTCAGTCAATTTTAGGACACATCATCAGTAGTGTTCCTTTGAATCATGGGGTGTTTCGGCCTTTCAACACTAGACACCCTCATCAAAGGTGGCCAGCCACAGGGTGATCAAACCCGAGCTTGTGTCCCATGCCCAATCACAAGTCCAGGATTTGGGGATGGGTTAGGGTTATGATTTGGGGTTAGAATTTAGAATTGGGGTTATGGTTAGAATTAAGGTTAGGAGTCAGCTTGTACCTCTTGGGGTTGAGGTTAGAATTAGGGTTAGGGTTAGAGTTCATATATTTGGGTTTTGTTTAGTCTAGATGTAGACTTTTGGAAAACAAACGCTGATGGCCAATATTCTGTTTTTAAAGAAATAATAACATTTAAATGCAATTACATGGTTTGGCCACAAGATGGCAGTGAGCCCTTTTCAGTCTAAAAACAGACTTTTATCGCTTACCCCTTGCTGCTCCCCCAATCTGCAAACAGCACTCAGAACCAAAAAGTCATTATGTGTCAGACCGACCTCCAAAGGCTGCAGAACCACATCCTCGAAACAAAGAAAAGACAGTTATTCAGAGGCTGTCCTGTTTTTCAGCCTTAAGCTAGAAATGGCTTGTTTACCCTTGACTTCATGGCTTGTTTTGCCTTGGCTTCTGTGTAGCTTTTTTCCTTTTACTCAGTCTTGTGGCTAGTTTTGCCTTGACTTCTTTTACCTTTGACTCTGTGGCTTATTTTGCCTTGACTTCTTTTTCCTTTTGACTCTGTGGCTTGTCTTGCCTTGACTTCTTTTTCCTTTGACTCTGTGGCTTATTTTGCCTTGACTTCTTTTTCCTTTTGACTCTGTGGCTTGTCTTGCCTTGACTTCTTTTTCCTTTGACTCTGTGGCTTATTTTGCCTTGACTTCTTTTTCCTTTTGACTCTGTGGCTTGTCCTGCCTTGACTTCTTTTTCCTTTCACTCAGTCTTTGTGGCTTGTTTACCCTTGACTCTGTGGCTTGTCTTTGCCTTGACTTACTGTGTGGCTTGCTTTCCCTTGACCATGTAGCTCCTGAAATCTGCTGGAGGCCGCTGACATTTTTGCTTCTCCCTAGTATAGTCTCCACTGTGCAACCTTGTGGCTTGTTGTGGCTTGTTTTCCTTAGGGAGGCCCCTCCCCTTTACTGGGTAGCTTCCTCGTTGGGGAATGACTAAGCAATTATTTTCCCTTAACTTAGTGGCTTGTTTTGCCTTGACAGGATATTTCCCTTAGACATTTATGGTTTTAAACCCCAATTAGGACTTTCCCATATTAGGACTCTCTTATGAATATAAACCCAAATTAGGACTTTCTTATGAGTAGGTAATAACCATTTTCTCCTTATTTTTATTTCCCAGGAACATTTATGTTTTTAATTTTCTTTCACCCTTTAAGCATACCAGTGACTTTCTCGGCCAATTTCTTGTTTTCCCTTTACTTTGTGGCTTATTTTGCCTTAACTAGCACATGCCCATCAGGAGGAACACTAGAGGATACACGCTGGCACCGCACAACGTCCAGACAGGACCCGGGAGGCACTGGCTGGTTAGGTTTACCACAAAGATCCACGTCCTGGCCTAGGCCAAGGCCGTGTTGTGCACTGTCCTTCCCAAGCCCCATCCCCGACGCCCCACAGATGCCAAGCAAGCACCCCAACGTGTATTTGGACTATCCTTCCATTCTCCTTTGATGTTAAACGTGGCGTGGGGATTGTATCTCAGTCAATTTTAGGACACATCATCAGTAGTGTTCCTTTGAATCATGGGGTGTTTCGGCCTTTCAACACTAGACACCCTCATCAAAGGTGGCCAGCCACAGGGTGATCAAACCCGAGCTTGTGTCCCATGCCCAATCACAAGTCCAGGATTTGGGGATGGGTTAGGGTTATGATTTGGGGTTAGAATTTAGAATTGGGGTTATGGTTAGAATTAAGGTTAGGAGTCAGCTTGTACCTCTTGGGGTTGAGGTTAGAATTAGGGTTAGGGTTAGAGTTCATATATTTGGGTTTTGTTTAGTCTAGATGTAGACTTTTGGAAAACAAACGCTGATGGCCAATATTCTGTTTTTAAAGAAATAATAACATTTAAATGCAATTACATGGTTTGGCCACAAGATGGCAGTGAGCCCTTTTCAGTCTAAAAACAGACTTTTATCGCTTACCCCTTGCTGCTCCCCCAATCTGCAAACAGCACTCAGAACCAAAAAGTCATTATGTGTCAGACCGACCTCCAAAGGCTGCAGAACCACATCCTCGAAACAAAGAAAAGACAGTTATTCAGAGGCTGTCCTGTTTTTCAGCCTTAAGCTAGAAATGGCTTGTTTACCCTTGACTTCATGGCTTGTTTTGCCTTGGCTTCTGTGTAGCTTTTTTCCTTTTACTCAGTCTTGTGGCTAGTTTTGCCTTGACTTCTTTTACCTTTGACTCTGTGGCTTATTTTGCCTTGACTTCTTTTTCCTTTTGACTCTGTGGCTTGTCTTGCCTTGACTTCTTTTTCCTTTGACTCTGTGGCTTATTTTGCCTTGACTTCTTTTTCCTTTTGACTCTGTGGCTTGTCTTGCCTTGACTTCTTTTTCCTTTGACTCTGTGGCTTATTTTGCCTTGACTTCTTTTTCCTTTTGACTCTGTGGCTTGTCCTGCCTTGACTTCTTTTTCCTTTCACTCAGTCTTTGTGGCTTGTTTACCCTTGACTCTGTGGCTTGTCTTTGCCTTGACTTACTGTGTGGCTTGCTTTCCCTTGACCATGTAGCTCCTGAAATCTGCTGGAGGCCGCTGACATTTTTGCTTCTCCCTAGTATAGTCTCCACTGTGCAACCTTGTGGCTTGTTGTGGCTTGTTTTCCTTAGGGAGGCCCCTCCCCTTTACTGGGTAGCTTCCTCGTTGGGGAATGACTAAGCAATTATTTTCCCTTAACTTAGTGGCTTGTTTTGCCTTGACAGGATATTTCCCTTAGACATTTATGGTTTTAAACCCCAATTAGGACTTTCCCATATTAGGACTCTCTTATGAATATAAACCCAAATTAGGACTTTCTTATGAGTAGGTAATAACCATTTTCTCCTTATTTTTATTTCCCAGGAACATTTATGTTTTTAATTTTCTTTCACCCTTTAAGCATACCAGTGACTTTCTCGGCCAATTTCTTGTTTTCCCTTTACTTTGTGGCTTATTTTGCCTTAACTAGCACATGCCCATCAGGAGGAACACTAGAGGATACACGCTGGCACCGCACAACGTCCAGACAGGACCCGGGAGGCACTGGCTGGTTAGGTTTACCACAAAGATCCACGTCCTGGCCTAGGCCAAGGCCGTGTTGTGCACTGTCCTTCCCAAGCCCCATCCCCGACGCCCCACAGATGCCAAGCAAGCACCCCAACGTGTATTTGGACTATCCTTCCATTCTCCTTTGATGTTAAACGTGGCGTGGGGATTGTATCTCAGTCAATTTTAGGACACATCATCAGTAGTGTTCCTTTGAATCATGGGGTGTTTCGGCCTTTCAACACTAGACACCCTCATCAAAGGTGGCCAGCCACAGGGTGATCAAACCCGAGCTTGTGTCCCATGCCCAATCACAAGTCCAGGATTTGGGGATGGGTTAGGGTTATGATTTGGGGTTAGAATTTAGAATTGGGGTTATGGTTAGAATTAAGGTTAGGAGTCAGCTTGTACCTCTTGGGGTTGAGGTTAGAATTAGGGTTAGGGTTAGAGTTCATATATTTGGGTTTTGTTTAGTCTAGATGTAGACTTTTGGAAAACAAACGCTGATGGCCAATATTCTGTTTTTAAAGAAATAATAACATTTAAATGCAATTACATGGTTTGGCCACAAGATGGCAGTGAGCCCTTTTCAGTCTAAAAACAGACTTTTATCGCTTACCCCTTGCTGCTCCCCCAATCTGCAAACAGCACTCAGAACCAAAAAGTCATTATGTGTCAGACCGACCTCCAAAGGCTGCAGAACCACATCCTCGAAACAAAGAAAAGACAGTTATTCAGAGGCTGTCCTGTTTTTCAGCCTTAAGCTAGAAATGGCTTGTTTACCCTTGACTTCATGGCTTGTTTTGCCTTGGCTTCTGTGTAGCTTTTTTCCTTTTACTCAGTCTTGTGGCTAGTTTTGCCTTGACTTCTTTTACCTTTGACTCTGTGGCTTATTTTGCCTTGACTTCTTTTTCCTTTTGACTCTGTGGCTTGTCTTGCCTTGACTTCTTTTTCCTTTGACTCTGTGGCTTATTTTGCCTTGACTTCTTTTTCCTTTTGACTCTGTGGCTTGTCTTGCCTTGACTTCTTTTTCCTTTGACTCTGTGGCTTATTTTGCCTTGACTTCTTTTTCCTTTTGACTCTGTGGCTTGTCCTGCCTTGACTTCTTTTTCCTTTCACTCAGTCTTTGTGGCTTGTTTACCCTTGACTCTGTGGCTTGTCTTTGCCTTGACTTACTGTGTGGCTTGCTTTCCCTTGACCATGTAGCTCCTGAAATCTGCTGGAGGCCGCTGACATTTTTGCTTCTCCCTAGTATAGTCTCCACTGTGCAACCTTGTGGCTTGTTGTGGCTTGTTTTCCTTAGGGAGGCCCCTCCCCTTTACTGGGTAGCTTCCTCGTTGGGGAATGACTAAGCAATTATTTTCCCTTAACTTAGTGGCTTGTTTTGCCTTGACAGGATATTTCCCTTAGACATTTATGGTTTTAAACCCCAATTAGGACTTTCCCATATTAGGACTCTCTTATGAATATAAACCCAAATTAGGACTTTCTTATGAGTAGGTAATAACCATTTTCTCCTTATTTTTATTTCCCAGGAACATTTATGTTTTTAATTTTCTTTCACCCTTTAAGCATACCAGTGACTTTCTCGGCCAATTTCTTGTTTTCCCTTTACTTTGTGGCTTATTTTGCCTTAACTAGCACATGCCCATCAGGAGGAACACTAGAGGATACACGCTGGCACCGCACAACGTCCAGACAGGACCCGGGAGGCACTGGCTGGTTAGGTTTACCACAAAGATCCACGTCCTGGCCTAGGCCAAGGCCGTGTTGTGCACTGTCCTTCCCAAGCCCCATCCCCGACGCCCCACAGATGCCAAGCAAGCACCCCAACGTGTATTTGGACTATCCTTCCATTCTCCTTTGATGTTAAACGTGGCGTGGGGATTGTATCTCAGTCAATTTTAGGACACATCATCAGTAGTGTTCCTTTGAATCATGGGGTGTTTCGGCCTTTCAACACTAGACACCCTCATCAAAGGTGGCCAGCCACAGGGTGATCAAACCCGAGCTTGTGTCCCATGCCCAATCACAAGTCCAGGATTTGGGGATGGGTTAGGGTTATGATTTGGGGTTAGAATTTAGAATTGGGGTTATGGTTAGAATTAAGGTTAGGAGTCAGCTTGTACCTCTTGGGGTTGAGGTTAGAATTAGGGTTAGGGTTAGAGTTCATATATTTGGGTTTTGTTTAGTCTAGATGTAGACTTTTGGAAAACAAACGCTGATGGCCAATATTCTGTTTTTAAAGAAATAATAACATTTAAATGCAATTACATGGTTTGGCCACAAGATGGCAGTGAGCCCTTTTCAGTCTAAAAACAGACTTTTATCGCTTACCCCTTGCTGCTCCCCCAATCTGCAAACAGCACTCAGAACCAAAAAGTCATTATGTGTCAGACCGACCTCCAAAGGCTGCAGAACCACATCCTCGAAACAAAGAAAAGACAGTTATTCAGAGGCTGTCCTGTTTTTCAGCCTTAAGCTAGAAATGGCTTGTTTACCCTTGACTTCATGGCTTGTTTTGCCTTGGCTTCTGTGTAGCTTTTTTCCTTTTACTCAGTCTTGTGGCTAGTTTTGCCTTGACTTCTTTTACCTTTGACTCTGTGGCTTATTTTGCCTTGACTTCTTTTTCCTTTTGACTCTGTGGCTTGTCTTGCCTTGACTTCTTTTTCCTTTGACTCTGTGGCTTATTTTGCCTTGACTTCTTTTTCCTTTTGACTCTGTGGCTTGTCTTGCCTTGACTTCTTTTTCCTTTGACTCTGTGGCTTATTTTGCCTTGACTTCTTTTTCCTTTTGACTCTGTGGCTTGTCCTGCCTTGACTTCTTTTTCCTTTCACTCAGTCTTTGTGGCTTGTTTACCCTTGACTCTGTGGCTTGTCTTTGCCTTGACTTACTGTGTGGCTTGCTTTCCCTTGACCATGTAGCTCCTGAAATCTGCTGGAGGCCGCTGACATTTTTGCTTCTCCCTAGTATAGTCTCCACTGTGCAACCTTGTGGCTTGTTGTGGCTTGTTTTCCTTAGGGAGGCCCCTCCCCTTTACTGGGTAGCTTCCTCGTTGGGGAATGACTAAGCAATTATTTTCCCTTAACTTAGTGGCTTGTTTTGCCTTGACAGGATATTTCCCTTAGACATTTATGGTTTTAAACCCCAATTAGGACTTTCCCATATTAGGACTCTCTTATGAATATAAACCCAAATTAGGACTTTCTTATGAGTAGGTAATAACCATTTTCTCCTTATTTTTATTTCCCAGGAACATTTATGTTTTTAATTTTCTTTCACCCTTTAAGCATACCAGTGACTTTCTCGGCCAATTTCTTGTTTTCCCTTTACTTTGTGGCTTATTTTGCCTTAACTAGCACATGCCCATCAGGAGGAACACTAGAGGATACACGCTGGCACCGCACAACGTCCAGACAGGACCCGGGAGGCACTGGCTGGTTAGGTTTACCACAAAGATCCACGTCCTGGCCTAGGCCAAGGCCGTGTTGTGCACTGTCCTTCCCAAGCCCCATCCCCGACGCCCCACAGATGCCAAGCAAGCACCCCAACGTGTATTTGGACTATCCTTCCATTCTCCTTTGATGTTAAACGTGGCGTGGGGATTGTATCTCAGTCAATTTTAGGACACATCATCAGTAGTGTTCCTTTGAATCATGGGGTGTTTCGGCCTTTCAACACTAGACACCCTCATCAAAGGTGGCCAGCCACAGGGTGATCAAACCCGAGCTTGTGTCCCATGCCCAATCACAAGTCCAGGATTTGGGGATGGGTTAGGGTTATGATTTGGGGTTAGAATTTAGAATTGGGGTTATGGTTAGAATTAAGGTTAGGAGTCAGCTTGTACCTCTTGGGGTTGAGGTTAGAATTAGGGTTAGGGTTAGAGTTCATATATTTGGGTTTTGTTTAGTCTAGATGTAGACTTTTGGAAAACAAACGCTGATGGCCAATATTCTGTTTTTAAAGAAATAATAACATTTAAATGCAATTACATGGTTTGGCCACAAGATGGCAGTGAGCCCTTTTCAGTCTAAAAACAGACTTTTATCGCTTACCCCTTGCTGCTCCCCCAATCTGCAAACAGCACTCAGAACCAAAAAGTCATTATGTGTCAGACCGACCTCCAAAGGCTGCAGAACCACATCCTCGAAACAAAGAAAAGACAGTTATTCAGAGGCTGTCCTGTTTTTCAGCCTTAAGCTAGAAATGGCTTGTTTACCCTTGACTTCATGGCTTGTTTTGCCTTGGCTTCTGTGTAGCTTTTTTCCTTTTACTCAGTCTTGTGGCTAGTTTTGCCTTGACTTCTTTTACCTTTGACTCTGTGGCTTATTTTGCCTTGACTTCTTTTTCCTTTTGACTCTGTGGCTTGTCTTGCCTTGACTTCTTTTTCCTTTGACTCTGTGGCTTATTTTGCCTTGACTTCTTTTTCCTTTTGACTCTGTGGCTTGTCTTGCCTTGACTTCTTTTTCCTTTGACTCTGTGGCTTATTTTGCCTTGACTTCTTTTTCCTTTTGACTCTGTGGCTTGTCCTGCCTTGACTTCTTTTTCCTTTCACTCAGTCTTTGTGGCTTGTTTACCCTTGACTCTGTGGCTTGTCTTTGCCTTGACTTACTGTGTGGCTTGCTTTCCCTTGACCATGTAGCTCCTGAAATCTGCTGGAGGCCGCTGACATTTTTGCTTCTCCCTAGTATAGTCTCCACTGTGCAACCTTGTGGCTTGTTGTGGCTTGTTTTCCTTAGGGAGGCCCCTCCCCTTTACTGGGTAGCTTCCTCGTTGGGGAATGACTAAGCAATTATTTTCCCTTAACTTAGTGGCTTGTTTTGCCTTGACAGGATATTTCCCTTAGACATTTATGGTTTTAAACCCCAATTAGGACTTTCCCATATTAGGACTCTCTTATGAATATAAACCCAAATTAGGACTTTCTTATGAGTAGGTAATAACCATTTTCTCCTTATTTTTATTTCCCAGGAACATTTATGTTTTTAATTTTCTTTCACCCTTTAAGCATACCAGTGACTTTCTCGGCCAATTTCTTGTTTTCCCTTTACTTTGTGGCTTATTTTGCCTTAACTAGCACATGCCCATCAGGAGGAACACTAGAGGATACACGCTGGCACCGCACAACGTCCAGACAGGACCCGGGAGGCACTGGCTGGTTAGGTTTACCACAAAGATCCACGTCCTGGCCTAGGCCAAGGCCGTGTTGTGCACTGTCCTTCCCAAGCCCCATCCCCGACGCCCCACAGATGCCAAGCAAGCACCCCAACGTGTATTTGGACTATCCTTCCATTCTCCTTTGATGTTAAACGTGGCGTGGGGATTGTATCTCAGTCAATTTTAGGACACATCATCAGTAGTGTTCCTTTGAATCATGGGGTGTTTCGGCCTTTCAACACTAGACACCCTCATCAAAGGTGGCCAGCCACAGGGTGATCAAACCCGAGCTTGTGTCCCATGCCCAATCACAAGTCCAGGATTTGGGGATGGGTTAGGGTTATGATTTGGGGTTAGAATTTAGAATTGGGGTTATGGTTAGAATTAAGGTTAGGAGTCAGCTTGTACCTCTTGGGGTTGAGGTTAGAATTAGGGTTAGGGTTAGAGTTCATATATTTGGGTTTTGTTTAGTCTAGATGTAGACTTTTGGAAAACAAACGCTGATGGCCAATATTCTGTTTTTAAAGAAATAATAACATTTAAATGCAATTACATGGTTTGGCCACAAGATGGCAGTGAGCCCTTTTCAGTCTAAAAACAGACTTTTATCGCTTACCCCTTGCTGCTCCCCCAATCTGCAAACAGCACTCAGAACCAAAAAGTCATTATGTGTCAGACCGACCTCCAAAGGCTGCAGAACCACATCCTCGAAACAAAGAAAAGACAGTTATTCAGAGGCTGTCCTGTTTTTCAGCCTTAAGCTAGAAATGGCTTGTTTACCCTTGACTTCATGGCTTGTTTTGCCTTGGCTTCTGTGTAGCTTTTTTCCTTTTACTCAGTCTTGTGGCTAGTTTTGCCTTGACTTCTTTTACCTTTGACTCTGTGGCTTATTTTGCCTTGACTTCTTTTTCCTTTTGACTCTGTGGCTTGTCTTGCCTTGACTTCTTTTTCCTTTGACTCTGTGGCTTATTTTGCCTTGACTTCTTTTTCCTTTTGACTCTGTGGCTTGTCTTGCCTTGACTTCTTTTTCCTTTGACTCTGTGGCTTATTTTGCCTTGACTTCTTTTTCCTTTTGACTCTGTGGCTTGTCCTGCCTTGACTTCTTTTTCCTTTCACTCAGTCTTTGTGGCTTGTTTACCCTTGACTCTGTGGCTTGTCTTTGCCTTGACTTACTGTGTGGCTTGCTTTCCCTTGACCATGTAGCTCCTGAAATCTGCTGGAGGCCGCTGACATTTTTGCTTCTCCCTAGTATAGTCTCCACTGTGCAACCTTGTGGCTTGTTGTGGCTTGTTTTCCTTAGGGAGGCCCCTCCCCTTTACTGGGTAGCTTCCTCGTTGGGGAATGACTAAGCAATTATTTTCCCTTAACTTAGTGGCTTGTTTTGCCTTGACAGGATATTTCCCTTAGACATTTATGGTTTTAAACCCCAATTAGGACTTTCCCATATTAGGACTCTCTTATGAATATAAACCCAAATTAGGACTTTCTTATGAGTAGGTAATAACCATTTTCTCCTTATTTTTATTTCCCAGGAACATTTATGTTTTTAATTTTCTTTCACCCTTTAAGCATACCAGTGACTTTCTCGGCCAATTTCTTGTTTTCCCTTTACTTTGTGGCTTATTTTGCCTTAACTAGCACATGCCCATCAGGAGGAACACTAGAGGATACACGCTGGCACCGCACAACGTCCAGACAGGACCCGGGAGGCACTGGCTGGTTAGGTTTACCACAAAGATCCACGTCCTGGCCTAGGCCAAGGCCGTGTTGTGCACTGTCCTTCCCAAGCCCCATCCCCGACGCCCCACAGATGCCAAGCAAGCACCCCAACGTGTATTTGGACTATCCTTCCATTCTCCTTTGATGTTAAACGTGGCGTGGGGATTGTATCTCAGTCAATTTTAGGACACATCATCAGTAGTGTTCCTTTGAATCATGGGGTGTTTCGGCCTTTCAACACTAGACACCCTCATCAAAGGTGGCCAGCCACAGGGTGATCAAACCCGAGCTTGTGTCCCATGCCCAATCACAAGTCCAGGATTTGGGGATGGGTTAGGGTTATGATTTGGGGTTAGAATTTAGAATTGGGGTTATGGTTAGAATTAAGGTTAGGAGTCAGCTTGTACCTCTTGGGGTTGAGGTTAGAATTAGGGTTAGGGTTAGAGTTCATATATTTGGGTTTTGTTTAGTCTAGATGTAGACTTTTGGAAAACAAACGCTGATGGCCAATATTCTGTTTTTAAAGAAATAATAACATTTAAATGCAATTACATGGTTTGGCCACAAGATGGCAGTGAGCCCTTTTCAGTCTAAAAACAGACTTTTATCGCTTACCCCTTGCTGCTCCCCCAATCTGCAAACAGCACTCAGAACCAAAAAGTCATTATGTGTCAGACCGACCTCCAAAGGCTGCAGAACCACATCCTCGAAACAAAGAAAAGACAGTTATTCAGAGGCTGTCCTGTTTTTCAGCCTTAAGCTAGAAATGGCTTGTTTACCCTTGACTTCATGGCTTGTTTTGCCTTGGCTTCTGTGTAGCTTTTTTCCTTTTACTCAGTCTTGTGGCTAGTTTTGCCTTGACTTCTTTTACCTTTGACTCTGTGGCTTATTTTGCCTTGACTTCTTTTTCCTTTTGACTCTGTGGCTTGTCTTGCCTTGACTTCTTTTTCCTTTGACTCTGTGGCTTATTTTGCCTTGACTTCTTTTTCCTTTTGACTCTGTGGCTTGTCTTGCCTTGACTTCTTTTTCCTTTGACTCTGTGGCTTATTTTGCCTTGACTTCTTTTTCCTTTTGACTCTGTGGCTTGTCCTGCCTTGACTTCTTTTTCCTTTCACTCAGTCTTTGTGGCTTGTTTACCCTTGACTCTGTGGCTTGTCTTTGCCTTGACTTACTGTGTGGCTTGCTTTCCCTTGACCATGTAGCTCCTGAAATCTGCTGGAGGCCGCTGACATTTTTGCTTCTCCCTAGTATAGTCTCCACTGTGCAACCTTGTGGCTTGTTGTGGCTTGTTTTCCTTAGGGAGGCCCCTCCCCTTTACTGGGTAGCTTCCTCGTTGGGGAATGACTAAGCAATTATTTTCCCTTAACTTAGTGGCTTGTTTTGCCTTGACAGGATATTTCCCTTAGACATTTATGGTTTTAAACCCCAATTAGGACTTTCCCATATTAGGACTCTCTTATGAATATAAACCCAAATTAGGACTTTCTTATGAGTAGGTAATAACCATTTTCTCCTTATTTTTATTTCCCAGGAACATTTATGTTTTTAATTTTCTTTCACCCTTTAAGCATACCAGTGACTTTCTCGGCCAATTTCTTGTTTTCCCTTTACTTTGTGGCTTATTTTGCCTTAACTAGCACATGCCCATCAGGAGGAACACTAGAGGATACACGCTGGCACCGCACAACGTCCAGACAGGACCCGGGAGGCACTGGCTGGTTAGGTTTACCACAAAGATCCACGTCCTGGCCTAGGCCAAGGCCGTGTTGTGCACTGTCCTTCCCAAGCCCCATCCCCCGACGCCCCACAGATGCCAAGCAAGCACCCCAACGTGTATTTGGACTATCCTTCCATTCTCCTTTGATGTTAAACGTGGCGTGGGGATTGTATCTCAGTCAATTTTAGGACACATCATCAGTAGTGTTCCTTTGAATCATGGGGTGTTTCGGCCTTTCAACACTAGACACCCTCATCAAAGGTGGCCAGCCACAGGGTGATCAAACCCGAGCTTGTGTCCCATGCCCAATCACAAGTCCAGGATTTGGGGATGGGTTAGGGTTATGATTTGGGGTTAGAATTTAGAATTGGGGTTATGGTTAGAATTAAGGTTAGGAGTCAGCTTGTACCTCTTGGGGTTGAGGTTAGAATTAGGGTTAGGGTTAGAGTTCATATATTTGGGTTTTGTTTAGTCTAGATGTAGACTTTTGGAAAACAAACGCTGATGGCCAATATTCTGTTTTTAAAGAAATAATAACATTTAAATGCAATTACATGGTTTGGCCACAAGATGGCAGTGAGCCCTTTTCAGTCTAAAAACAGACTTTTATCGCTTACCCCTTGCTGCTCCCCCAATCTGCAAACAGCACTCAGAACCAAAAAGTCATTATGTGTCAGACCGACCTCCAAAGGCTGCAGAACCACATCCTCGAAACAAAGAAAAGACAGTTATTCAGAGGCTGTCCTGTTTTTCAGCCTTAAGCTAGAAATGGCTTGTTTACCCTTGACTTCATGGCTTGTTTTGCCTTGGCTTCTGTGTAGCTTTTTTCCTTTTACTCAGTCTTGTGGCTAGTTTTGCCTTGACTTCTTTTACCTTTGACTCTGTGGCTTATTTTGCCTTGACTTCTTTTTCCTTTTGACTCTGTGGCTTGTCTTGCCTTGACTTCTTTTTCCTTTGACTCTGTGGCTTATTTTGCCTTGACTTCTTTTTCCTTTTGACTCTGTGGCTTGTCTTGCCTTGACTTCTTTTTCCTTTGACTCTGTGGCTTATTTTGCCTTGACTTCTTTTTCCTTTTGACTCTGTGCTTGTCCTGCCTTGACTTCTTTTTCCTTTCACTCAGTCTTTGTGGCTTGTTTACCCTTGACTCTGTGGCTTGTCTTTGCCTTGACTTACTGTGTGGCTTGCTTTCCCTTGACCATGTAGCTCCTGAAATCTGCTGGAGGCCGCTGACATTTTTGCTTCTCCCTAGTATAGTCTCCACTGTGCAACCTTGTGGCTTGTTGTGGCTTGTTTTCCTTAGGGAGGCCCCTCCCCTTTACTGGGTAGCTTCCTCGTTGGGGAATGACTAAGCAATTATTTTCCCTTAACTTAGTGGCTTGTTTTGCCTTGACAGGATATTTCCCTTAGACATTTATGGTTTTAAACCCCAATTAGGACTTTCCCATATTAGGACTCTCTTATGAATATAAACCCAAATTAGGACTTTCTTATGAGTAGGTAATAACCATTTTCTCCTTATTTTTATTTCCCAGGAACATTTATGTTTTTAATTTTCTTTCACCCTTTAAGCATACCAGTGACTTTCTCGGCCAATTTCTTGTTTTCCCTTTACTTTGTGGCTTATTTTGCCTTAACTAGCACATGCCCATCAGGAGGAACACTAGAGGATACACGCTGGCACCGCACAACGTCCAGACAGGACCCGGGAGGCACTGGCTGGTTAGGTTTACCACAAAGATCCACGTCCTGGCCTAGGCCAAGGCCGTGTTGTGCACTGTCCTTCCCAAGCCCCATCCCCGACGCCCCACAGATGCCAAGCAAGCACCCCAACGTGTATTTGGACTATCCTTCCATTCTCCTTTGATGTTAAACGTGGCGTGGGGATTGTATCTCAGTCAATTTTAGGACACATCATCAGTAGTGTTCCTTTGAATCATGGGGTGTTTCGGCCTTTCAACACTAGACACCCTCATCAAAGGTGGCCAGCCACAGGGTGATCAAACCCGAGCTTGTGTCCCATGCCCAATCACAAGTCCAGGATTTGGGATGGGTTAGGGTTATGATTTGGGGTTAGAATTTAGAATTGGGGTTATGGTTAGAATTAAGGTTAGGAGTCAGCTTGTACCTCTTGGGGTTGAGGTTTAGAATTAGGGTTAGGGTTAGAGTTCATATATTTGGGTTTTGTTTAGTCTAGATGTAGACTTTTGGAAAACAAACGCTGATGGCCAATATTCTGTTTTTAAAGAAATAATAACATTTAAATGCAATTACATGGTTTGGCCACAAGATGGCAGTGAGCCCTTTTCAGTCTAAAAACAGACTTTTATCGCTTACCCCTTGCTGCTCCCCCAATCTGCAAACAGCACTCAGAACCAAAAAGTCATTATGTGTCAGACCGACCTCCAAAGGCTGCAGAACCACATCCTCGAAACAAAGAAAAGACAGTTATTCAGAGGCTGTCCTGTTTTTCAGCCTTAAGCTAGAAATGGCTTGTTTACCCTTGACTTCATGGCTTGTTTTGCCTTGGCTTCTGTGTAGCTTTTTTCCTTTTACTCAGTCTTGTGGCTAGTTTTGCCTTGACTTCTTTTACCTTTGACTCTGTGGCTTATTTTGCCTTGACTTCTTTTTCCTTTTGACTCTGTGGCTTGTCTTGCCTTGACTTCTTTTTCCTTTGACTCTGTGGCTTATTTTGCCTTGACTTCTTTTTCCTTTTGACTCTGTGGCTTGTCTTGCCTTGACTTCTTTTTCCTTTGACTCTGTGGCTTATTTTGCCTTGACTTCTTTTTCCTTTTGACTCTGTGGCTTGTCCTGCCTTGACTTCTTTTTCCTTTCACTCAGTCTTTGTGGCTTGTTTACCCTTGACTCTGTGGCTTGTCTTTGCCTTGACTTACTGTGTGGCTTGCTTTCCCTTGACCATGTAGCTCCTGAAATCTGCTGGAGGCCGCTGACATTTTTGCTTCTCCCTAGTATAGTCTCCACTGTGCAACCTTGTGGCTTGTTGTGGCTTGTTTTCCTTAGGGAGGCCCCTCCCCTTTACTGGGTAGCTTCCTCGTTGGGGAATGACTAAGCAATTATTTTCCCTTAACTTAGTGGCTTGTTTTGCCTTGACAGGATATTTCCCTTAGACATTTATGGTTTTAAACCCCAATTAGGACTTTCCCATATTAGGACTCTCTTATGAATATAAACCCAAATTAGGACTTTCTTATGAGTAGGTAATAACCATTTTCTCCTTATTTTTATTTCCCAGGAACATTTATGTTTTTAATTTTCTTTCACCCTTTAAGCATACCAGTGACTTTCTCGGCCAATTTCTTGTTTTCCCTTTACTTTGTGGCTTATTTTGCCTTAACTAGCACATGCCCATCAGGAGGAACACTTAGAGGATACACGCTGGCACCGCACAACGTCCAGACAGGACCCGGGAGGCACTGGCTGGTTAGGTTTACCACAAAGATCCACGTCCTGGCCTAGGCCAAGGCCGTGTTGTGCACTGTCCTTCCCAAGCCCCATCCCCGACGCCCCACAGATGCCAAGCAAGCACCCCAACGTGTATTTGGACTATCCTTCCATTCTCCTTTGATGTTAAACGTGGCGTGGGGATTGTATCTCAGTCAATTTTAGGACACATCATCAGTAGTGTTCCTTTGAATCATGGGGTGTTTCGGCCTTTCAACACTAGACACCCTCATCAAAGGTGGCCAGCCACAGGGTGATCAAACCCGAGCTTGTGTCCCATGCCCAATCACAAGTCCAGGATTTGGGGATGGGTTAGGGTTATGATTTGGGGTTAGAATTTAGAATTGGGGTTATGGTTAGAATTAAGGTTAGGAGTCAGCTTGTACCTCTTGGGGTTGAGGTTAGAATTAGGGTTAGGGTTAGAGTTCATATATTTGGGTTTTGTTTAGTCTAGATGTAGACTTTTGGAAAACAAACGCTGATGGCCAATATTCTGTTTTTAAAGAAATAATAACATTTAAATGCAATTACATGGTTTGGCCACAAGATGGCAGTGAGCCCTTTTCAGTCTAAAAACAGACTTTTATCGCTTACCCCTTGCTGCTCCCCCAATCTGCAAACAGCACTCAGAACCAAAAAGTCATTATGTGTCAGACCGACCTCCAAAGGCTGCAGAACCACATCCTCGAAACAAAGAAAAGACAGTTATTCAGAGGCTGTCCTGTTTTTCAGCCTTAAGCTAGAAATGGCTTGTTTACCCTTGACTTCATGGCTTGTTTTGCCTTGGCTTCTGTGTAGCTTTTTTCCTTTTACTCAGTCTTGTGGCTAGTTTTGCCTTGACTTCTTTTACCTTTGACTCTGTGGCTTATTTTGCCTTGACTTCTTTTTCCTTTTGACTCTGTGGCTTGTCTTGCCTTGACTTCTTTTTCCTTTGACTCTGTGGCTTATTTTGCCTTGACTTCTTTTTCCTTTTGACTCTGTGGCTTGTCTTGCCTTGACTTCTTTTTCCTTTGACTCTGTGCTTATTTTGCCTTGACTTCTTTTTCCTTTTGACTCTGTGGCTTGTCCTGCCTTGACTTCTTTTTCCTTTCACTCAGTCTTTGTGGCTTGTTTACCCTTGACTCTGTGGCTTGTCTTTGCCTTGACTTACTGTGTGGCTTGCTTTCCCTTGACCATGTAGCTCCTGAAATCTGCTGGAGGCCGCTGACATTTTTGCTTCTCCCTAGTATAGTCTCCACTGTGCAACCTTGTGGCTTGTTGTGGCTTGTTTTCCTTAGGGAGGCCC